>NW_027108122.1:3728136-3757810 GCF_000696795.3 Halyomorpha halys
ATATTGTAGTGACGTTTTGCGACTAAACATTAAAATGTACAGAATTCCAATTATGATTAATATATGATTTTATATATTTTTTCTAGTGTTGTTCATTGTACCTTATGTGTATACAAGATTTCAGTAACACCAATTTAAATGTTTGCATTTGATTTTTTGTTAATAGCACAATTCCTTTATTTTTCTATATTGATCATTTTTTTTTTCAGATTTCGTTTAATATTTTTTGCTCTCACTGCTCCTCCTAAAAGAAATATAAATAAATTTGTTCTAATAATTAAAGTAGGCCTTAGGATCACTAATTGAAAACAAATAAATAAACGTGTAAGTGATTAAAAAAATGGCAACAGTTGTATCTGAAGCCATGCAAATACTTTCTTTAGTGTTTCCAACTTCTGATAACTGCTACTTAGGTCTATAGTTGGTGCTTAGCGCAACTTAAAATAAACTAACTTGACTAGTAAGAATAGGGTTTCCTCTTATCTTATGAATAGGGAGCACTTTCATGTTCATTGCAGGGAAGCATGTAAACATGCGAACAACTTAAATGTTCCACTCTAACCTCTTAATTAGTTCTGTAAATTATTTTTATAGTCAGTCACTGTTTTATTTTGTGTTTTGATTTTTGATTTACCTAGGTACTCAAATACTCTTAGATTTATTTGGTGTGGCAAAAGCGTGCTAATAAGTACATTTGTGCTCTATCGATATTTTTTTTCTGTGATGTCACTCATCGAATATGGAATGAACTACACACTAATCAATAAAAATAAAATCTAAGGTGAATTTAAAAATTAAGTTGAAATGTTCGTAATTCTTAATAGACAAATAATTAATGATATTTTTTCTTTTTTTACCAATCTGTTTTTTTTTCACACCCTCTCCTCTCTTCTCCCTTGAAAATTCGCTGAATACTGATAGTACTAGTATTGAAAATCACTTATTGGTTTTTTGGGTCGAAATTACTCCATTTCACACTATACCCGACTAAATAATACAATCATAATTAATCAAGTGTTAAGAATTTAAGCTGCACATGTTTTTATATAAAATATCAACCAATGATTGTGAGGAATTGTTCCTACAACTTGTGAGGAATTGAGCAGGGATGTTATCCCTGTAGTGGACCGCTGGACTATCACTAAATACTAAGGCAATAAACTATTTACGAACTGCTCAGGGAGATTATTCACAGGGGAATTATCTCATGGATGGTGCTCCCAGTCGAGCTATGAGATAATTTAATTTGTCATCAGGGTGCGTTAGGGTAATGGACACTGTCCAACCTCCTTGTTAGTTCGTTAAAGTTGTTTTCAGGGATATTTAAACATTTCGCTCCACCCTCCCCTCTTGATCTTTAGCTAATTTTTGATCGTAGGTTCCTTTAATTTCTAGAAATCGAGGAATGAATGTGGATTATGGAGAATCGGAACTCATAAAAAAAGTGTGGAATCATTTAATTTTGTCATACCCATAATACCCTATAATTATAGATAGCTAAAAAAAAAATCACACATGTATTTCCCTAAAAAAAACTATTGTCGCGGAATATTACCACACAGAATGAAGTAATACCGTGAAAAATTTAAAACTTGCTACAAATAAAACAATAGAATCGATTAAAACTCTAGAATTTATTTACAATGTCATATTGAAACATTTAACTTGTAATAATTGTTGTAAGTTCCTAGTAAACTAATACGTGGTCAAGATGGGTTTAAGTTTTTCAGTTAATATTTAAGCCTTATTTTACGACGGGTATAGTCTCAAATGAAGTTCTCAGTAGTATTGGATACATTGCATTTAAAATAATTGCATTCCACACCGCGTGGTATTTTGCCATAGAGAAATTGCTTCATATTTTTAATTTTAATTCATAGTAAACCGTCATGATTAACAATTTTTTTTTTGGTGTTTTGAATTCCTTCATGAAATGTTTAATTAAATAAAGTTACTTCATAAACTCTTTTCACTAACATATTTCTCTCAGCTCAATACTTCTAATTCACTAATTTTATAGGTTAAATATATTGTTAGCAAAACCTGATGTTTTGACTTGTTCAATTGTTTTGCTTATATTGTTGTCCGTTTTAAACGCGCGGTATTACCCCACTGTGCATGGTATTACCCACATAACATTTGGGGCAATACCTATAGTGTAATATTTCTGTAAAATACGTATATTTTAAATTTATATGGATAGAATATTACAAATACAAAATAAAAAAACATGAAAAAATTTGTGATTATTTCTTATTTGATCTCATAATTAACTTCGAAAATTGAAAAGAAAAAAAGACACTAATTTTTATATCTACTTACATTAATTTTTATATCTACTTATATTCATTAAGGGTAATTTAAGTAAATGGTAACTTGGTGTAAAATTATCTATTAAATAATAGATAGTCCGTATCATTTTTTTTTTTTTTGTATTTTTATGGTATTGAATGAAGCGTCGCAAAATTTCTACCCAAACATATGGCAAGCATCCCCTTGGAACTCCTGTTTATATTAACGAGTTTCTAATTTGTATTATTAACTTCCCTTAGCTTTTATCTTTGGAAATAAAATCATATTGGTTTTATTTTCATTTAGATATATTATGTATATTTCCACTTACAGACTTTAGAAATTCACAGAAAATTTATGGGTTAATATCTCTGGGTTAAGAATTTATTTGGTTTGGGTTGAAGTCCTAAAACTTATGATATACGCCCCGCCTCCGTAAATTTTATACTGTTCAAGACCCGTTAGCACGTAAGCTTCTACTCCAGAGCCCCCTCTTCCCAAGAAATAAAATGATCTCGTGACCGAGAAGAATAAAATAGAACATCAAAGTGTCTCTGAGTTACTATTACAGAAACCATTCTCACGTAAGACTCTCACCATCATAATTATTTATATATATCATAATAAATTTATTTATTTTTCTTTATAAGGAACGTCTGTATTGACGATACCAGGTATTGGAATAAAAAAAATAATTTTTTAGAAACTTCAAGTTTTGTTATAGGTTATATATGTTAGTTCATCTTAATCGTAGAAAAAAATATTATAATATTATAAACAAAGTATTGTTTGTTGTACAACAATAAACTAACAAAATTCGCTAAGTTAAATGAAACCAAATATTTAATGTTAAGACGGAATCGTACAATCGGTTGGATGATCTGGCGTTACTAATTTTTATTTTTGTTACAGTTAATTACTTTTAATTTTATTGTTACAATTGTAATTCTCAAGATTTATATGATTTTTTTTTTTAAATTTTAATAAAAAATTATTTATATTTCTCTAAGGTTCCCTGACTCCAAAAAACTATGTCTCCTGAAATGGTATCTGTTATTTCCTGAGTATATGAACAATCTAACACAGAAACGGAAAGTTGCACATGGCTGTTGTCGCCAAGGAAGTTGAGGCCTCCCTTTGGTAACCTCGTAACTGCAGCAGCGCGGGTTCAAATCCGGCTGTGGAGGATTGACTTTTGTTTTGTGTCGGTCCAATGGAAAAGAAATTGGACCCTCCCAACATTGTTAGAATATGTTTATTACCTCTAGATAACCTCTGTTCCCTCGTATCTCGTAAAATGAATGTTACTATGCAGAGAGTAATAAAAAAAAAAATCGTTAAAATTAACTTATATTATAGATTTTATTATCTTCCCTAAACCTCAGATCTACTGATTTTAGTTAAACTCATCATACTATTGTAGAATCCAAAAAGTATTTAATATAGAATTTTTCATCATCGGAATTGTCTGCCTGCGCTTAACTTCTAAATGTTCAAAAAGATTCCTCTGAAATGTCTTCTTCGTTATTTGAAATAATTAATCACATTTCCTTATTACTGTTATTATTGATCAATATAAATTAGTAAAGAGTTTTAAAATTAAATAAATGTTCTTGTGCTTTAATGGTTGTGATGGTTGTAGTGATTGCTTTTTGACTATTGTTATTACAGCCATGAATAAACAATATGCATGCAACATGCAAAACATAGTAATCATAAATAGAAATGCATAAAGAGTTATTGTAATTGTGGTGAATACTAATAAAGATGCGAATTTGAAAGTTGGGATTATTCAACTCAAGTTGTGATTATTATGTGATGTGCCCACCGTTCAAGGTTTTATAAATTTCGATTCGTTTGTTTGATGCGTTGACATTTTTTTGTTTTCTACTACTGAGGGTAGAAAATCATTGTATTTGGGCAGGAAAATAATCAAATATTTTTACTCAAAATTGAAACATTGTTTATACATATATGAATAATAATGACCCACTGAATGTCTGTTAAATATCGGTCATTGCAGATTTTTCTAATGTTATCATGATGTTCAGAAATTCACTAGAAAATGTTTGTCTTTTATGTCCTTGAACTAAATAATAACAACCTTTAAACCTTATAAACAAAAAGATAATAAATAAAGATATATTTAGTCTTAAATATATCCATCGCTCTTTCGACGATATATCAGTTTCCCTTTGGATAGGACCCTGCCGCGACAGTGGAGTAGAATGGCCTTCAATAAAATCAAACAATGGTAGCGTTGGGATGATTAACAATTCTCCCGCAGCATAGCATCCATCTTAGCCTTCTATTGTCGCCCTTCCAAAACAAGAACCAAAGCCAACCAATGGGCAATAGAAGCACCACACTTTTTTTTTTAACCGTAACTGTAAGCGGTTTTTTTAAAAAGATATTTCGATTTAATTTATTAATGTTGTTGTAATTATTCTTGTTAAATTTTTTATTGATTAAGGTGCTCTCTCTAAAAAGGTTATAACTTTAAAAAAAATTTAAAACGATTTCTTAGCCTAAAAAGGTTCTCCATGACCTAATCTGACTGTTGCTGGCAAGGCAGATTGCAAAGAATCAGTTCTTGTTCCTTTACGAAGTGTTTTGCGCGCCTAATTAGAAAATATTAATTGGATAAAAGTTTTGACTTTATTTTTTTCTTTTGCCTGAAAAGTTCAAAAAATTATAGCTATAACCTTTTTAGGGGGAGCTCTTCTATTAACCTTTAATTTTATTCGTCACCCTTCAGTTTTGAACTATCATTATTCATGATTGATTAAACTAGCATTGAAAATATAGGTGTTTTTTCACATTTTTTATTTTTCTGAACGTTACTTAAAGGATAAGGATATTCAATTGGAGTTTAGTTCTCTATTACAACGAATGTTCAATATTTCAATGGTCTCTCCTAATTTGTCCAACTTCAATATTTTGAAACATGATTTTTCATATTACAATAAATACTAGAGTTCACTATTTACCAACTGGTTTTATATATAAAACTTGGCTCAATTAACGAAATATTACGAATGATATTTGGCTTGTTCAAAAAATAAATATATATGCAATGTCTACAGTTTTTTTAAAAATTTTCTTTATTTAATTTTTTACAAAACATCAACAGACTAAGGATGTTAGATGCAGAAATCTCTGATGTAGAATACAATTGGGTCTTCCATGTTTGTATGATAGCCCACTAATATGGATGTAGAGATGAGTTCAATATTTCATACAACAACGAAGCATATAAGAATATTGAAACATATAGGCAATATTCTTGAAAAGATCTTGAACCATAACTTCTCAACTGATTTGAATGGAACATCGTACTCAAATATTATCCCCATATAACGACCGCTCTGCAGTTTCAGACTACTCAAACCTTAAGCATATTTAACACATAGGCTAAATAAAAAAATAAAAAAAGTTGCATCAGCCAACTAAGAGTAGGAAACCCGGAGCACATCAAACTACACCATGGAAGCAAAACCATAACTTTCAAGGCTAACGAACTCTATCCATTTTGCAAAACTTATTTCAATAATGGTTTCTATCACATCCTCCTACTTCGTTCCATCTTTGAAAATGGACAATATATCTTAAAGCCACCCATATCTGTATCTTGCGACTCACAAAACATCCAAAATATATTGAACATCGACAGTGAAGTTGAATTGAAGAGACTAAAAAAAAAAAATCGAGTAAAAGCATCTTGTACAACTATTTGAACTTTACTATAAAGGAGGAAGAGAAAAATAAAATAAATTCATCAGTTAGCCTAAACGTATAAGTTGAAAATGATTATTTACATATATTGATGACATTCTGACCTAGTATTGGCAGTAGGATTTAAAGAGTAGGTTCTCTAGGATAAAATAGGGCCACTTCGTAAGCAGGACGACGCTAGAAAATCAGTAAGAAGGGTAGAGCCAATTAAGCGAGTTAGAAATTGACCACTAGAAAAATCACTGAAGAGGCAATTATTACTATCCAACCCCAGGAATGCTGGGACGGCTCCAGAACTAGATAGCATAGATGTTACAATCCTTAATTACAATCGAGGAATTGTTGAAGATATTCTAAGAGTCTTTGGATGAAGGGCACTTTCCAAGCGAGTGGAGGATCGCTGACTTGATACTACACTACAAAGGATGTGGAAACGAAAAGGAATTGCCAAACACCTACCGACCAATATGCCTTCTCCTCGTATCTTGAACGTCTAGGGGCACATATCGGCATCAACCTCTGCCAATAAAAAGAGCTGCAAGCCAACAATGGCGATTCGGCTTGGACCGTAGCAAGGGAACTACTAATACGCTGTGCTGAGAGTGCATAGGGGCATAGGAGAGAGGGTGGAGAAATGCGTGTACTCCTGGGGTTGAAAGTGCTCGACAAACCCTGTAATCTTTATTCCGGCGTAGGTATTTATCTCAACAACAGGATAGACAGGATCAGAGGTAGCCTAGTAAAAGGTCGAGAGAAAAATTGAAAAGGGATCCCTAGGGTTCGGTCCTAGTTTTGATCCTGTGGAAGCTAGTGTTGGACGAGTTGCTGGGGGAGATAGTGGACAGAGCATTCCTTGTCACGGCCTACATAAACGACCTGGTAGTCATCGTGACCAAGAACGCTCAGATCTCGTTACAGGGTGCTATGGGAGAAGGATCTGTGATTGCAATCATCTTATTGTAAACAGTTTAATTACTTTAAATTTCAATATTTGCTCTAGACTAGCGCTGATTGAATAAGCAAGGGAGAGTTGTAGGTTAATAAGAATATGGTATAGCAGCAATAAATTAATCTTTAAAATTTAATTTAATATCTTTGGAAAATTTAAACAACAAGACTGTATACAAAGAATTATTAAATATCCAAGAAAGTAGACCAATCCATTTCAGAAAACTCGGAGCCACATGAAGAAAAATCCTCCGAGACATAAATCAATGTCCGCGACTAAAATATTCCTTGGAGTAGGAAAGAAGTTAGGACAGAAGCAGAGCTGAGGTACACTGGAGTCCTGATAGGTCCCAGGAGGAACTTATCAAGAGTTTGCCAAGTGTACTCAGTGAGCCTCGGTACTAAGCCTTCTTCTTATCGCGGTTTCGGCAATTCTACTAATGAAAAAGAAAACTGGAGAAAACTTTAGGAGAAATTTCGTAATAAAAGAAAACTTCGTCATTCCTATCCATTATCTATGGGTTCTCCGCTGCGGTACGATTTATATCCGCGGAGGTTAACTTGAAATAATATTCATTTCATTTTTTTTATCTTTTTATGTAATAAAAAAAGTATGAATGATGAAAATTAAGTACTAATTAATTCCTCATTAGGATAAAATGGTGATTAAGTAATTATATACTGAAAAATAGGAAAACGGTTGTATTTAATTGTTCATTGACTTAAACGATTCTCTACGTCTCAGATAGGTATCATTCCAAACATTTTAATAAACAAATAAATTTAATATTTTGTGGCGAAATATCAATTTTTCTTCAAAATATTTATAAATTTATAAGTGATGTTCGTACTACACTTAAAATATGAAGTAATTTTGAATTTGGTACCTCAAAATGATCATAGAAATTTAAAATAAAATATTAGATACAGGAATCTTTAAAATTCTTGTATTGAAAATTAATTATGTATGATTCTAAAGGGAATTCTGCATTATCAATCGGGACGTCTGTAAAATCAAAGACAGTATTGATGGATTATGAATTAATTGATTTAACTAAAAATAAACTTAAGGTTGGATCATGGACATGTGTTTATCAATTTCTATCGAAAGAATTGATTCATTCCTATATCTAGAGAGCATGGTCAATGGAGGAGGAAGTGATTAAGGGTATGAGGAGCGAATTGCGCAAAGCCGACGAAGCATTTGTACAGTTGCACTTAGTCTAGAACAGAGTTATCCTACTTACAAAGCCTCAAGGGCCAAAATTAAAAACTTGGGGAAAGTGTGCGTTAGTTGGTGGGTTGTTGGGTTGTATAATGTTGTAGGGTGTGATGAGATTTCGCATATTGGGCGGTGAACCTAAAAACTATAAATCACTACATAATTGAAACTAACTTACCAATTAGGATATTCGGTATTAGTTTGTATATATTCAATTATAAAATATCTTTAGAAAGGAAGGTGTTTCAAAGTATTTTTTTGTTGTCTATTAAGCTCTCGCAGGCCAAAAATACGATATCCACTGGCCGTAAGTTAGACAACCCTGGTATAGACCAAGAGAGCCTCTCAGAGTACCAAATTGCGCCTGTTAGAAATAATTATCCTCTCAGAACTGCTATATGCATCCGAAATTTGGAGCTTCACCTAAAAAATAATAATAAATAAATTAAATGCATTTGATCATTTATGCTTCAGGAGAATACTTGAAATCCAGAGGTCTGAAATTATTCCCAATAAAGAACTAAGACAGATGACCAACCTCAAGGAAATGTAGATCTAATCATGAAAAGGAACTAGGATCGGGCAAACTTTATTTAATCTTCATAATCTCATAGAAAAACGTGCACTTGATTGGATATGTGACGGTGTTGGTCCCTGAGCGTGCATTTCGGAACGTTTGCGTTCGATTCCCACCTGCGGCAGTAATATTTATTTACTTGGTTAGAACGCAGCAGCAATTCCGGTTGCCGCCAGGGGTTAACAAAAGGATCACTAGTCACTTGCTTGACTACTTCCCCTACCAGATACCAGTACCAATGCACTTGCTTGGAATCTACAGGGTGTTTCGATGCAAGGACGACCTAGAATCAGATGAAAGTGATCGGTGATGAGAGAGTTTTTCCGGTCAGGACGGCGGTGGAGAGTACTAGTGAAAAACTTGGTATCTGAACGACAGCGCTGAAAATTCGTGATGCTCAAATGGAAGCTAAAGGATTACTACTAAGTGGATTTTTAATCAATAATTCTTATAATTAAACCTTAACCTTAATTTTGAAATTTTAAATTACGATCAATTTTTAACTAACAATTATAAAATTTTTAAGGTATTTTCATTTAGTTGTTAAACATTTCTGAGATTGAGAAAAAAAAAAAAATAAACTTGTCAATCTAATCCTTGTACGAGGAGTTATTGGTATTATTGGAAAAGGACGATGAACGAAAGAGGTAGTGGCATTGAACATTGTTTGGTCGCTCCTCCATCGGTAACGAGGTAATTAACGAAGGCTTTGTTCATGCCAGCGGATCCGGCCCACGTGTTACGAGCGAGTTAGGTGAAATGTGTCCTCCAACTATCTTCTCCGAAACACTCCGGCATATGTAGTTATCTCTTTATATTAAAAAAAAAATTCAATGAATTATGATTTAAACTAATTTGAATTCCTTGTGATGCTTACTAAATGGAATTAGAGTATAATGGATTAAGGAACAAAAATCAGAATTTTAATATTTAATTTAAATCTTCTTTTTAAATTTAAAAACTATTTTATTATCATTATGTGTTTCTTTATTTCTTCTCGCCATCGTGGATTCAGAATTGAGAAGTTAGACATGGCCCAACCACAAATATAAATTTAATCGAACATTTAACAACTTTCGCACGATTCTCGACTTACCCAAGAGAAACGCTTATTGAGCTTCTCTTAGTATGACGAGTGGTAATTCAATTCTATTAGTTCCTGTCACGATTGATATTATAATTCTCCTTAGCACTGCGCATTCTAGATGCCACAGCTCCTAGAATTCTCGAAGTGTTCTTGTAATGGTACTTTGTTTGCCAGTGAAACCGAATTTTAGGTTACTCACCTAGCCAACTACCGACTTCATTAGGAATAAATCACAATTTTTGAACTCGGTTGCATGCTTATAACTTGAAAACTAAGAATTTTTCGAATATGAGCATTGTATGTAAATGTAAAGTAGACAAAATTGTTTGCAAAATCCTTATATTTTATTAAATTTTTGATTAATCTGCGACGCCCTTAGTACCCATTAAAATAGTACTGACGTCGAAATTTCACAAATGGTATTTTGAAAACAAATATCATAGAATTTATTTTCTCAATAATTCTAAATATTTTTGTGGTGCTAAACAATAATTTTAGCTTTGCTACCTAACCAGATGCCAGTTCGCAACGAAAATATAAACAATTATTTTGCAGCTTCTTTCAGTTTTATTTTTAATTATAACAAGAAAACTAGGCATTTTTCTAAGATGAATTATCTCCTGAAAAAATTTAATTAGACAAACATTTCAGACAAATTCTTATATTATATTTAATTTTCTACATCTCTATATATTTTTGAGATGCTAAATACCTGAATTTTAGGTTTTATAAAAAAAAAAAAAAGAAAAGAAAGTTTTTTGAACTTTTTCAGTTATTATTCGCCTCATAACTAGAAAATTGAGCGTTTATAGAAGATTTACATTATATATTAAATTAAAACGGACAAAACTGTCATCAAGATCCGTATATTATATTTCGTTTTTGACCACTTTTGATTTTAGATATATTGCGGTCAAAAATAAATGCGACAGTGTCATGCGAAACCTATACTTTACCGTAGTTGAAACCTGCTGTTATGTGGTTGTTTTCTTAACCACAACGAGAGTATTACAAAACGATAAGTTAAAATATTTCTAGGTGTTATAGATTACACTGCTCTCTTGATCTTCCTGACAAGGCTGTTACGAAAAGTCTGTAGGGTCAATTGTTCCAGGGTGTAGGAAATATTTGGTGTAACCGCGGGCAACCGCAAGCCACGACCCTGAGGGATTATATATCCGGCATACGCAATAGGAATGGGATTCGAAATTAGTAATTTTTTTTGTTTGTGTTAACTAACTGTACTATACTTTTTTATGTTAACTAAATATTTTATACTTATTTGGAACTGAAGCTAATTTCTGAATTGACAACGGAATTTGATACAATTACCTACCGTTTAACATTGGTTTGTAATGGCTAAAAAAAAATTAATAAAAAAAAAATCAAAAAAAAAAAATTTATTTTAAAGGCGCTGTTCCAAATATATTGAGTTTAAAACTTTTTTATGACCTTTTACCTACGATATAAAAAATGAATGTTTATTAAAGTTAAAGTTATAGGCAAATTGTGTATAAAATTAATTGTAGCAACTTGTTCACTTTATAATATAATAAAGCAGTAAAAAGTTTTTTATTTTTAAGTTTTTTAAACAGCCCATGGGTTGCACACAGGCGTGTCTATATCTTTTATCTCTTTCCTTAACTACGTGACCTTCACAATGTTTATTTGTATGTACTTTATATGCATAAGTTTTATAATATTTGTGTCTTTTTGTAAATTTTCAGAAAGTATTATATGAAAACAGTTAAAAGTATTTTATATGCTGTAAAAATGCATTTTAAAAGTGACCATTTAAGGAACAACTGCTCCCTAGCCATTAATTTGTACTAGGTCGAGGAATTTTTGGCCTTTCGGAAAATAATATAACTTTTTTCTGTATAAGATGTCATGGAATATAATGTGTAAATCTTGTCATACAGTTGCGAGTTTTTGAGCTTTGATAGGTACTCTATAGAAAGACAGAATAAGGAGATTTGAAAGGAATGTCCTCTGTACAACTACAGTAGGGATCTGGAATCAGGGCCTCAACACATGGAGGAGAAGAACTCTAACTGCTTGCGGAGACTACTACTTCTACTAGCCTGGCTCTACAATCCAATGTCGAATCGAGGCCTCCTCCAACAGCTTCCGCCAATTATCTCGGTCCCTTGCAGCCACCATCCAATTCAGCATATTTGTGGCATGAGCAGCAACACCATCAGCCCTTCGCAGCTTCAGTCTTCCTCTTCTCCTGGTACCATGGAGTGGCTCCATCAGTGATTGTGTTGATGGATCTTCACTGCCCATCCAAACGACATGTTCTGCCCATCTCAGTCTTGCAATTTTCATCACTCGAATTTTACCGGACTCCTTAAACATACCATACAGCTCCTGGGTTTTCCTACTTTTCCACTCTTCTCCGATTAGAACACCACCATATATACGTCTGAGGATTCTTCTTTCAAAGACTAGGAGTTCCTGTTTACAAGCCCGGTAGGTATCCAAGTCTTACAACCATTACTGCAAGACTGGGCACTGTATCGTCTTATAAAGACAAAGCTTCGATTTTCTGGAACGAGCTCTACTCCGGAATTACCTTGCTATAGAAAAATAGCACCGATTTGCTGATATGGTCCTACGCCGAATCTCCTGTTCAGGTGCGGTGTCTTGAGTTACCAATGAGCCAAGATATACAAAAACATTAGTCTTCTCGAATTGGTATTCCTCGAAGGTCCTTCCTCTCCAGGCTTCGGCACCTCTCCCGTAACCTTTTCCGTATTGACTTCCAAGCCAAGTCTTCTGGCAAGGACCCACCAGAGCAAGGAAAGTAAAGGTATGTATATCATCCGCGTACGCAAGGAGCTGTTCTGATCTATTAAAGATCTTGCCAATGGTCTGAATTTTGCCTGCAATCCAAAATTATTTACACATTAATAAAGGATTATCTTTTTGGTAATCAGGCTATTGTTACAAGAGTATAATCGTCAATATTTCATTTCGTGGGACCACTATAAAATAAAAATTTAACCCGCCCTAATAATTATTTTATTTTTTATCTATCAGAAAGAAATGATTTCTGAGGTCATTGAGATAATATTACAAAAATGAATATGCAGACATTTTTGGAAATCATCATTTTTTGTTTTTAAGTGGTTCTTTAAAATTTCCTGTTGCTTACAATCACTTATATAGCGCAATATATATGACTACATCTGACATTCGATGCTACCTTATTATCTTCGCCCTTAATAAAGGGAGGAGATAATGTGGCAGCAGACAGTGTTCAGTGTTCCGCTTGTAATTTACCGACTCATCCAAGCTCATAAATTTGCATGAAGTGGCAGGAGGTAAGAGAAACTCTTTTTAGATCTTTTAAAATGAATTATAACGTGGTATATTTGGCTCAATGAAAGATGATTCCTCTGGAAAATTCAGACAGCTACACAATAGGGATTTTAGGGTAAGCACTTAGTAAATATAATTCATCTAATACCAAAGCAGAGGTTAAAATGGCTATATACATATATTCTAGACCGGGTAATGATAAGGAATTATTTTATAAATAAATATTAGGTGTTTATTTTAACCAAAATGTAAGCACCTTGAGTGTGACCAAATTTGATCAATTCAATTTTTTTTTACTCATTATTATTGTAACACTAGAATACGTTATTAAAATGTGATAAATACCCAAAAGGTGTGCCCCAACACCCCACACATTTCAGAAATGAATCTAAGTACTAATTAATATTGTATAAACTCAAATGGAGCTCTGCTCTAGTAAAATGACATAGTTTTTTAAATGTTTTATTTTCAAAGTTATTATTACCCTTAATATTTAATAAATTCGTTGTTTATTCAATAGCCGAAATCATTAAACACCGTTGATTACTATTGGACCTGGATAGAGATTATGATTGGGGCCCACAATACCCTAGGGGGGGCACAGAAGGGGGGGATGATATAGGTGATGAACGGCATTCGGTATCTGCCGGTGCTTCTCTTATTATCGCTATTGGTTCTTTGCTAATGATTGCTCTACTGGGAACAGGTGATTTGGGCTCTCGTGATCGGCATAGCATCATTAACCTTCATCCAGAACAATTGAAGAAACGTTGTATTAATCGATTAGGTCCTCATTAAACCAGAAGAATTAATTTTGGCATTAGAATTGCAATATCAGAAATATATTTGTTCTTAATTTAATAGTGTTTAACTCAGAAAATCATCTTATAGATTTCTACATTAGCTGAGGATGAATATGAAAAACGAACAAAATATATTACATTTTTACAATTAATTCGTGGAAATTTGAACATATATATTTGGGTTTATGTTTAAAATAATATTGTAATGTTTGGATTGCTTCAAAGTAGAAGTGATAATAATTTTAGCGGTATAGATATAAAAGGAAATGTAGCTACAGTTTAGAACAGGTATGGGAAACCTTTGGCATATTGTGGGCCAAACTTTAATGTGAAAATAGGTTCACGGGCCGCGTTTAAAAGTAGTGTTCATGATTTTTAACGGTAGATATCATACATGAAATAATACGACATTGTTATTATAATACAATTTATTAAAACATTATAGTATAAAATTAAATGAAAAAAATAGGTACAACATTATAATTGTTACAAACTACGAAAGTGTAGATAGTCTCATGTTGTTAATATAATTTTTTATTCAAAATGTAGATTAGAAAATAGATTAGTAACCTCTCTCGGACGGGAAAATTTAAATTTAGAAATGAACTGAATAAGTTTTTGCTGTAGACATTTAATTTTAATTTATCAAAAAAACCTATACTTTTCAGAAGTGGATATATTAACTTTTGATGGAAAACTGCTCAATTAAGGTGACAGCACCAAATTAAATGATCTTGTATGAGTAAACTTGTCTAAAGGTGTAAGGACAGTGGCAGATTCTGGATATTGAGTGGCTTCTGGGTTCACATAAATAATCTAAATGGTTACTCTCTTCATAGAAAATACAACGTAAAATATCTATTCCTTATAGAAACGCCATTTGTTTTTTACTGATTTTATTACTCCAGTGAAGTCAGCGCAAATTTCTCAACAAGAAAAAGGCATTAAAAGGTCTAATTAAATTTAGAGACTTTTTTTCATGTTCTCAATCAGATAAATATTTTCTATATATTCCTATATTTCAATTAAGTCTGAGCCATCACTTGATCATAAAGATGAATGAAATAGCTGCCAATTGATGTCTTCGGTCATCAACATTTAAAATGAGTTCTACTCATAAAGCAATGGGAGGTATCTTAGTGGTCAACCCTAAATAGACGGGTGAATTTTTTAAGGCCTGACCTTGAGGTTTATAGGTATCTATTCATTTATAGAATAATTCATTTCCTGACACAATTTTGTCTAGTATTGACTCATATTATAAAATTATATTTCAAGCCGACTGAATCCGCCAGAGAGCCCATTCCAAGAACTGCAAAGAATGTTATAAAGAAATAGCATCATTTAGTTATTCTGTTAAAGCAGTTTATAATTATGACTGGTAACTGTATTCGTAATGTAATTGTTTTAGGGATATTTGAAAGTTCATCGAACTACGCTGCAAACTGACCTTATATTGCACGAATCGATGGTCTGCTTCTAGAGCGATGTGAAAAAATTTTTAAATTTTATTTATATGTGCACACATGTTTAATATAAAAAACTGACATTCAGTGGATTATACTTGTCAAAATCAACACTGCAATGGACTACGAGGTTTGAGGTAGAATAATACGATATCTCTTCCGTGGTTTTGTTATAAGTAAAAAAAAGTGGAATACGCTGCTTTTTTTCAGAGTCTTTTTACTCCAAACTTGGTTAGTAATATGATTGATCATTTTAATTTAACTTCTAATTCAATAAGTAATTCCTAACTTTGAGGTTTGAAAAAGCTGGAACTTTTGTTATACACATTTTGGTTCCTAGGTATGGTAGATAAACGTTTTTCCTCAGGATAAAAAATTTCTACTCCCGTTTTATGTTGTAGACATCTGCAGATAAATTTACTCTGTGATAAAATCCATGTGACAGGGATAATACTATTTACGGTTAATCCGAGTTGGAAGGAATTTTGGATGTTTTGGAGAGTTGGTTTCTTTATGATCCCTTATCAATTTTGTTAAAGTCGATCTACTACTTTCGCTTACACATGTGCATACGTATTTTCCTTGACACACCATCATTTTAAAAATGGTTTGTCGAATTTGAAGTTGGAGTAATGGAAAGAATTTTTTGACTCCTCAAAATCCAATTAAAAATATTGTTACTTATAATTAGTATAAGTTACTTATACTATGGTCTTATAACTAAACGTCTTTAAGCGCAATGATATGTTTGATGTAACCTGTTGACTTAAAATATATTAGAAAAAAACATTTAATTCTAGAAATTACTGAAATGTATAATTTAAACAAATTGACACATTTAGCTAGAAACCACCAAATAAAAATAACTTAGTTGATACAATGCCCACATTACAAAATATATCAATTAAACATAAAATAAATTCTTATTCTAAATTAAAAAAAAATAAGAGTACCAAAATAAATTAAAATAATCAATTACTTCATAAGTAACTCATATGCGTAGTTGCAATTTATAATTATATGATTCTTTATAATTGTATTTTTCTTTCCATGTAATTTGCATTCACTTTTCAATTCGATTGTTCATGCTTATCTCAATTGCTTAAAGAAACGCCGCTTTCTTCGTCCCTGACCGTTACTGTGACTTCCTTGCTTTTTTTTTCTCTCGCTACTATTCTTTGTAGGTCCTACATTGGCCTTTCCCTTATCGGGAGGGGGGAGAGGGCTTGCTCCTTCCAGATTGAATGAGGGTGTTTTCTTCTGACCGTAAAAAGTAGACCCCAGAAGGTCCCTTTCTAAGGGAGGACTGACTCTTGCTAATTCAACGTTCCGTTTCTTTTCTGATATTTCCTCTCTGTTTTCAGTGGTTTTGTAAGTCTGTGAACCTTTAAGAAAATTATCTTGAAGCTATTCTATCTAGTTTATTTTTCATGTAGTGCACTTTGCTAGGGAGTATTGGAGCTGGAAATACTGACCTCAAATTGATACCGTAGGAAATATAGGTATATAGATATATGAATAATAATTTTCGATTTATGTATTTAAGGGTTGTGATGATTCATTGTGATTGCACCAACTCAGACTCAGTGCTACAGTTACATAAAAATGTATAAAGTGCACTAAATTTAGTTAAAAACGTATTAACGTCTACAAAAAACATAAAATAAAAAATAATATGTGGTGTTGCGAACATCACAAAATTTTGAATTACCACCTTAAACATCCTAGGTTTAGTGTAGATTGGTAACCTCGTATAAAGCTAATTTATAGCTATTTTTTGAGGGGAAAAAACAAAAAATTAAAGAGCAGGAAGGCAACAATTATGAAGATTTGTTTCTTCTGTTTCTACAAACAGTTCTTATTTTAGGATTTCACGAATATAAATGTTTTCCCTGCCAGGAATAAAATAGTTTAACAAAGGATAACGAAGTAGTAATCCAATTGTGAAAAATCGAGCATTCCTGGCTTAGCCCGTTTGAATGGGATGTCTCCATTTTTTCCTATACTTATTTATGAGATTCTTTAATATTTTTTATTTCCTATTATTCATTATAAGAAATAGTAATTGTTTTCAAATAAACTAAATTCAATGTTCTTAAGGGGGAGAATTTATTTAAATTCGTTGGTTAAGCCCTGTTGCACTATTTCAGTAAGGGTAAAGAGATGATCTGTCAGGTATCAATGACCACTTACTTGTACATTGATCCGAGTTTAGTGAAAAATCCTTAGAACCGATTTTGAGATTCGAAAAAAAAATCTATTAGGTTGCCCTTGCGACTGGTCAATTTAAACAAATAAAATTACTGTAACATTCCAGGCATATATATGTCCTAAATATGTAGTTTCAGTTTCTTACGGCTTTCAGTTTTATGAAAGTAAAAAAAGTATATTGAATAAGAAAATGATAAATGTAGATTTATAAAATAAAATAACGGAATTTGGAATAATAATGCCTTCTGCATTCGATTTTACTTCTTTATGTTTTGCTGCTAAAAACAATATATAAAGGAATTCTACTATTTCATTGGTTTTTTTAAGCCACAGTCAACGATCTGTCTGTCAAGAAAAAACAGCTGAGAAATTAATATTGTGAAGTAGAAGATTTTTAGTTTTAATTGAACAATTGAAATAAAAAGTCATTAAAAAATATACCGTATAACTCAAAATGCGACAAATTATTGCTTACATAGGTTTTGGAAATAAATAAAAATTATAGAGGGAGTATAAATGTAAAATTATCCAACGGATTAAAACGTTCATTTTTTGTCGGGAAGAAGGAAATAGAAAGTTGGGTGTGAAAGTTACAAGAAATATGTATGTATAGTATCATAAATGTATATACACATACATTTTAAATCTGTGAATATAATATAATAAATGTCCTAAAATAAAATAGATATATTGTAATAATTTATAATATATTTATAGAAGTTGTGAAATACTACCTAAGGGGGGTCGTATAAAAACCCACACATTGCGGAAAGAATAAAAATGACACGGTAGTGTTTGCCAACAATGAAAGGCAAACCAACGTTCTTAGAATTTTTAAATTTATAACAAACGTCATGCAAACAAAAGCAGGATGAACCGAACTTGTGTAAACGTTTTGTGTAAACTTTATCCGAATTCCTATATTTTTGTGGCCCTGCTGAATTTATCCGGTATTTTCTCAAGTATTATTTGTTTTTCATTCCGTAATTTCTTATTTATATTATATCATATAAAAGTCGTGGTGATATAATAAAAAATTAACGGTTATTAGTCAGATAATTAATTTATTTTATAAATTAATCTAAATTTATTTATTGACTATTGTTTCTATTAATATAGGAATTATTAATCTAATTGTTTACTCCTAAAATTTTCCAATTATGACGTGCTTATTAAAATAATTAGGTTCTATATAATTATTTAAATTACTTTCACGTGCAGTCAGACTTTTCCACGGAGTTTGTTCCCATAAGAGGAGTTAGGCAAGGTAATGGGCTTGCAAATTGTTGGTTTTACGGATGATATATACTTTGTCCTGCGATCCTACAAGTCCCTCGAAAAAGTTTTTTTTTTAAGTTAGAGAAGCAGCTGATGCTATGGTTATGAAAGCCAGTCAGGACAACACCAAGCACGCGCGCACTGAGAACTGAGATCAGAAATTCAGTCAGCACAAATTAAAAAATTGTTGATTACTTTATCTCGAAAGTAGATTCACCAAAAAACTGGGAACTTAAACCACTTCTTGCCACAAAAATGCCTGCATCTCTGGTAGACCCTCAGCACACCTATTCTTAGGTATGGATTGATGACCTGGACCCTCACAAACCCTGAAGGGGAGAAGCAGATTCTCGTCTTTGAGCGGAAGATTGTTCATTGCATGTTCGGACGAGATAAGGTTGGTGATAATTGGAGGAGGAACAGGGTGATCTACGAGCTGTATGGGGATATAGATGGAATAAAATATATCAAGCAAGGAAGATTGCGTGGGGCTGGAGAATTTCGGAAGATATATGCATCTACCCGAGATGCCCCAGATCTACTGAACACCTGCAACTGGTTAGAGACCGCACAAGATAGTGGCCAAGATAGATCGCCTGAGGAAAACATATTTTGCAGGCCAAGATGTGCAATATGAAGTTCTTGCAGTTATTCTAAAGCTGGAATTTCTCAAGGAAGCACGAAAAGACCATTATTATTTATAGTGTATGCAGATTCTGCATGTGATATATCAATCAAGTACAATAAAAAATGTAAAATAAAAAAATCTGTAAAAAAAAACAAATTTAATTATAGTTAAAGTGGAATCCATGAGAAAGGTTTAAAATTTCACCTTTTCTGTTCTATTCATTAATCTTCATTCGCTGCTGTAAACTTGGTGGACTAAACTTGACCAAATTTTTTTTATTTTTTTTTTTATGAGTTTATGAACGAGCGATTAAAGTACTTTGGAAAATTGATGAGTTGTATGGCTTCTTCGTTGCTAGAAATTAATAAAAAGGAATTAAAACTTTTCTAATTCACGTGAGAGAGCTTCACATATTTCTCACATGCGCGCATTGATTAGGATTAACTCAGACTAATAAAGTTCTTAAAGATAAATTAAACTCATTTTAATAAATTTTATATATTCGGTTCTAAATAGTAAATTTAATTTACTATATTTAGGAAAGATCTATAATTAATAGGTTTTTCTTTAGAGGTCATTTTTTATTTTAGTGTCTTAAAGTCAAACATAATTATTATATGGCATAATTTAGACATTAATTTTGAAAGAGGATATTACGGGAGTAGCAATACTGGTTAGGAGTAAAATAACCAACAAACAAGAATAAAAAAAAAAATGAATAGTTTATGATACACTCTGGCACTTCAAATTTTATATTAGTGTTTTAAATTTTCCATGTTGCCATGGTGGCACCAGATATCGGAAGGAAATTCCACCAGTTCTTTGGTGAGTTTTTTGCTTTTGGTAGGATAGGACCTCTCATATTCTCAGAATCGGGTCCTTTCACCTAGATCTAGTTATAGCCAACACTTTCGGTCAGGTAGGCAGTGGCAATGAAAATCCCATACAAATCAATAAATAATAAAATGAAAATAAATAAATTCTTACCCGATATATCTTGTCTAGTCCAATCGTCTTTAGGCACCTTTTAGAAATCAATATGCTAATAAAGTTATTTTATTTAGAGAAAATAACAAAGTTATATTATTAAAAACGTTTTAGTTCATACTTATAATCTTTTTTTTTCATTCATTACTTTCATTATCCATATTTGATTTTTAATAAAATTAAATTATATTGATTTTAATTACATTAAAATTTAAAGTTTTTTTTGTCTTGTTAGAAAATCAATATTTATCTAGTTTAACAATTTTCCGATTCCTACAACTTTCAGATTATGAACAATTTCTGATTTCTCTCGTTTTATTGCAGTTCGATGTCTGTTAAATATGAAATAGCATTAGTAATTTTTCTTTAGTTATTAATTTCGACGTGATATGTTTCATACTTTATTCTTCATACACTATTCTCTTGTAAGCGACATGGGAATGGTAATTGAAATAGACCGGTGTGATGCAGACAAAGCGAAGTCTTGGACAAATATTTGAGGGTGAAGGAGGAAGCTTTGGTTAAGATATTGATCGAATCCTTTGCAACGATATTTGGAGCGAAAGCCATTGTCTCGGGATGAATGGGCCCGCCTATGTGACGGCATATTTCACACCTGATGAAGGAGGAGTTTGTAAGACATTCTTCTTAGCGGTGAAATATTAAGTGTGAAATATTGCTCGTAAATCTCTTCACCTGAACCGAAGCCACTAAAGTATTCATTTCATGGAATACCATCCATCTCAGATTTTTTTTTTCAGTTTCTGAGCTCCTAAAAGGATAAAGAAGAGAATGTCTCCCAGAGGTAGCGGCCTTTTATTTTAAACATCTTTTATGTCTACAATTTTAGACACGGAATTTTTATTCTATATCCCGCCAGGAACCATTTTTTTCAGTAATCATGATTACTTTTGAATGTGCTATGCATTAAAAATGTAATAACAAGATTCAGATTTATGTATGGCAGGAAGGCAAAGCGGAACGTAGAGTTAGATAGATAGGGAGAAAAGTTAGACTGCTGGTTATGTGCTATAATTTATTTTAGTTTCTGTGTTTTTTTTAGATTTTTTTGAACATTGTATAATTACAATGAAGATATAAATTGGTTAGTTCGTTGATGTTTTTTTTTTTTAATACTGGCACACCTTGAAAAATAGGCAAAGTACTCGCACAATACGTTTGTATTGCTAATTTGGTTCTAAATATTTCTCCTGTGAAGTTAGCTGTATGCATGACAGTGCCACTATTCATGAAAAGAAACGATATATATATATATATATATATTTGTTAAATAACATTATGTCAATTTGTTATCAATTAAGTATTGTTTCACCTATTTAGTCAATATTTTTTCCTATTTCCTTGACCAATTGTCTACTGCTAATTATCGAAAATCGCCGTGAACAATCCATCTTAACCCGACTAGAAAATCATATGTGGTCAGGAAGTATTCCTTGTAATGTAAATACTTGAACTAGTTATTTAAAAATTATGTTACTAGTTTAAACTATGTACAAGGTTTACTTTGGATTTTTTTGTATTTATTTTTTATTTCATAACCCCTATTTCTGAATTTCATTTATCGTTTTTACCATGAATATGTATTGTACTTAGGATTTTTTTTTCTCATAACCACTATTTATGAATTTCATTTATAGTTTTTAGCATGAATGTATGTTCCGGTCCTGCACCGTTTCCTTCTTCTGTAGTGGCCTACATTTTAAGGAGTTTTTGACTTGTATTTTTGTTGTAGTAGGCGTTCTTCGAATTTTATAATATTCTGGGGCACACATTAGTTTTGAAATTTAAACTAAACCTAAAAAAAACAAACTCATTTCCTAAATTCGTGTTCTGGCACGTCGTTTCTGAGTTTTTATCAGGTTCGTTGCCAACGCACCGGAGGGGGCGCTGGTGTAAGGGTCCTGAACAGTGGATTTCTTTGGTGCTGTAAGGAGTCGAAAAACTTTATGTGCCTGCGTTGGTATGAACTCAGGCACAGTGGGTAGTTCGAAGAGCTCGTGTTGATGATCCGTTTTCATCTTCTTCAGCGATGTTGGCCGCAAAATCTTCCGCAACACTGTATCCTGGAAGCGTTGTAGATGGCACTGTGTCCCTTTTCTGAGATGGGTGAAGAGTGGAGCACCATATAGAAGTGCTGGTCTCAAAATGCTTTTATAAATTTGGATTTTCAGCCTTAGTGAGAGTACTGGTGATGATAAAAGGTGGTGTAACCGGTATGATCTGAGACGGACTCGTTTGGTCTTCATATAGCAATGACCTGACAGTGTCATGTAGCGATCCAATTTAATGCCCGGATAAACTATAGAGTTGTACTTAGGAATTTTTTATCTTCAAATCCTCTTTATTTATATATAATTACAATTACAAATATATGATAATACATAGTATATATACAAATTACTCACTGACTTTGTTTGCCGTATGACAGTATAAGTTCTGTACTTAGGAAATGTCATCGACGTCTTATATCACATTTGAAATATTTGCTTAAAACGAGAAGAGGAGACTTTATAATATTTAAATACAGCTATATTTAAAAAGCGTCTAAAATTGAAAAATGGCGTAGAACCCTTCACTCCAGTCCTCCGTGGTAGCCTTACTTATCTGACTTTTCAAACAGACAGTTATAGCGAGTAGGTTGGTCGATGTACGACATGTCACAATCTCAATAGAGATTATAACACAAAAAAAGATCATCCTTCCCGCCCGGACGAGTCCCACTAAGACACCCAGGAAGGATTTGCTATCTCTTTTGAAATATTTGCTTAAAACGAGAAATGGAGACTTCAAGATAGTTAAATAGAGAAATATTTAAAATAGCACCTGAAATTGAATTGTGGTCAGATCTATTGATTGGGAAAATCTAATTTTTAATCTGTTTCTAATAAATTACTTTGGATTGAAATAATATGATTAACTTTTCAGTATTTTTTTATATTAAAACACTTCATGAAAACACTACTATAAATATTGATGGTATTTTTAATTTGTAAAACAGTAAAATAAAATAACAATTATCTTTATGTTAAAATATAAATTATTATTCAACTAAGAAGTATAATTAAACTCAGTTCATCATTTTGAATGATTTTGCATGAAGGGAGAATTGACAGTTTACTCGAATCGAGCTAAATACAGTTTAAAACGAACTGAGTTTTGTTGTAGCCATTGAGTGGAAACTCTGATCGCTGGACTGTCATTGTCGACCAGGTGAAATTGCCTTTCTGAGACAGTTGTGGTATTCTCTCCAGGGGCGAATAACCAGAAATGGAATTTGGAACCGCTGTCCAAGTTTTAATTGAATTTCAGGCACTGTATCTTTTCATCAAATATTAATGCTAATACCCGATACTGGAACAAGAGGCTTTTGTTATAATTATTCGTCTGCTGGATGAATGGAAGCGGTGAAAATGAATGTATTTAAATTGGTTAAATAAAATATTTCTTTTTGTAAATAATATATTGTATTTTTTAAAAGTTATATTTGTTTTAAGTTATTAATATGAATAGGAGTAAAAAATAATTTTGGTTTATATGGAGTGGATAATGAATTTTTGCAGCATAATTACTATATTTTTGCTAACTGTTAAAAAAACCTTATTTAATAAAACATATATTCTACAGCTTTTTTTCGTATTAAAAATGGTCTCCTGGTGACTATGGAACTATAACAAAATTAACAGATCTTTCCTTTTGTTTATTTAGAAGATTGGGAAGCACTATCATAAACTATATAGTTGATGGTTATACCGGCAAATATGAAAATACAATTGCGAGGTATTTCCTTGAAATATAAGCATTTACAAATGTTAATCGACTGTCTTTTTGTTGGAAGGCTTTAAAATGAACAGAAAACAAACTGGCTCGGATTAAACATTTATTTGGCCAATTTAAATATTTGAAAACTAAAACTAAAATAAACAAAAGGTAGCTAACAATGAATACAAGTAAAAAAAAAAAAAAAAAAGGCCTTTCAGATAAAAATAAAATCGTTAGATAAATTATGAAAACGAAAAGAAACTAATTTACAAAAAATAAAATAAATATATATAATAAATACCAGTCGACGTAGGGTTGCTCCACTCCGATAGGTCAGAGGAAGAGTGCTGCCGAGATGTGTAGGTCGCAGCTCTTGTAGCTAAATACACCACTGTAATGGTCCAAAGTTGATGTAGTGGCTCATCTATGGTCCAAATATCCAACAGGCGAGCCGACAAAATGAACGCAGACAGGGCTGGTTACACTCGTTCCTGGCCACTAATTATCCGAAACTCAAATTATAATCGAATCACAGAAGTGGTCTGGTTCCGAACTGTTATGAGGACTAAAACACTCAAGAAATGTCTAATAAAATAACATGAACCAAACGCAGACAGGGCTGCTAAAGACGCTACCAGGGCCACTAATTAGCCGGAACTGCCATAAAAAACTAGATGGTCGGTCCGTTGCTAGGTGACGCCTTAGCAACAATCATCAGCCCCTAGCAACTGTCTCTATTACTCATTATTACAAGCAAATATAATTACATTTTTTCTTTTCAAATAACTAAATCTAAATAAAAGAATACATATAAAAATAAATATAACTAAATTAAATACTAATAAAACTGAAATACTATTTATAATTATTTACAAGGTAATTATATTATGGCGTTAACATTAATTAAAATGTAAATATTTTGTGAAAAGGAAGTTAATAGATTTAATTACATTACATAATGAAGAGATAAATGCTTGTGGTGTGGTGTTTATGGTGAAATACCAGTCAATGGGTTTTCTTGTCACAAGAATACAAGTGGTGGCCTAAGGTCAGTAGCCTTCGTGCAGTCGCCCAGTCGACTTGTGTTGGTTCAGTCGATCAGTCGCTTTGTACAGAGTAGTCACTAAACCTTGCTTCGTGATTTATCGGAGCTTGTGGGCTCACTGGCGTGGATCGAGAACATCGTCTCCGACCTTTCGGAACGGACTTCAGGATCCCAACACATCAATTCGTAAAAAAAAAAAAAATAATCAGAAATTTGTAAATCTTTTTTTTATTTTAATTTTGCTTAAATCGAAGGACCTTTATTATTTTTAATTTTGTTCTATATTTTAATTTACGTATTTTTTAAATTGTATTTGCATATTAATAAATTGCATATTATAGCATATTAACAAATAAATGTTAGCGTTTTTTGTTTATTTAAGCTTTCCTACAGAGAGATAGAGTCGATTTGAGGTGGCTTAACAACAAATTTGGTGAATTTTTTATGGCACTGTTTATGGTATGGTAAATTGTATTAGATGATCATAATATAATTTAATATTTTTTTTATAATGTCGATCTTTGCTAGGTAACTACCCCAAAACTTTAATAATAAATATCGCATAGTAGATTTTCTTTAATTGGTTCCATGTCATTTTTGCTGATTCTTGTGATAGTTCAGCATTAGTTGCGTTAAACGGATTCACTAGTACGATTCTACTAAGAACCACCTATTAATAAAGTCTCTAGTAAAGTTAACCTAGTGGTGTCAAGTTCGACCCATTTACATCAAGTCTTTTGTCATAATCCATTCTTCGAGACCGAATTTTTTTATTGAGTTTATTCATATATTATAAAGATCGAGTGGAATATCTTATCTCATTTCCAAGAATCCGTTCGAAGCATAGATGTTCCAATTTATTAATTTAATTTTTGCCTTAATAAAGCATCAATAATTTTATAAACTTAAGTACTGGAATAGTTTATACTTAAAATCAAATAAATTAATTTTATTAATTTATTTTATTAATTACCAAAAATATCAAGGTTTTATTACCTGCAGAAGGTTTTATTACATGCTCTTTACAGAAATGATAAATATGAATATAAAATACTATAAAGAAATAAGATGTAATTTGTGTTAAATGTGGTGATAAAGCTGTATTTGATTTTTACCTAAATTCTGATGATAAACGAACTTAGATGAGTCGAATGACTTTTGGTGACCCAAATGATCGTACCTAGGTTTCCAATCTAGAGAGTTCGGAAGATTTTATCAAACGATTCAGGTAATATTTTGCCTTCATTATGACGAACTTAAGGGACACTTGTTACACAGGTATAGGGTAATTGAGGAAGTAAAGTTAATAAAGTATAAAATGAAACACCAGAGATAAACTAAAAATTTATTCAAAAAGTAGTGTCGCCCAACTACATTGGGTTACTTAACACACAGCATACTAAGAATAGTTGGACAATTGCTTTTTATTCCTATAATAGTAATATATGATTTTTTTTGTTCTTATGTTAGTTTTTTTAATCTTTTTCTTTTTTATAAATTTTTTTTTCCTTCATTTATTTATCAATATATCTCATCTAGTTCTGTCTCAGTATAATGGATTGTAAAAAAAAATTAAATAAAGAAAAAAAATATATATACATTAAAAATCAAATATGGTCATACACAATTATATTTAATTAAAATGTAATAAAATAATCAATATACATTCATTAAAAAACATTTAAATAGAAGGAATAAATATATCAGGGATAAGTATAACAAGTTATGAATATTTAAAAATAAAGGCTAATAAATATAAAAATAACAAATGTAAAAAGTAATAGATAGAAGGAATAAACATATATATATAATCTGTGTCATAAGTGCTTAGCCATATCTCAGTGATAATTTCCGTAGATCATTATTTGCTACAACAGCCAAGATTGTAGATATTTCAAAATAACTCCCTTTTTTGATTTGGGTTTAATGCCAACATCTTCTAAAGCATTACGAAGCTGAAATATAGGTAAAAATTACATTTAACGACCTCCATTTTGAGTGGTAATAGGTTTATTGTGGAGTTTTTTTTTTTAATAAACTAAAATACCCAGAGTATGAATTTATTTTGGAAAGTATCATGAAAACTACTTTTTTACTTTTTAGAAAATTAAACCACCTTACGGAGCATTTAATGTGCTTCGAATTGAGCTGTTTTTATAATTAATTTATTAGAAAGTATAATAATTTCCTTCAACAATTTACTTAGTTCAGTTTATCCTTATTTTTTTTTAGTTTTATTGTGTTCATTTTATTTATCTTTCGGTTTATATACTCGTACATATAGAAATTATTTAAATGTTCACCACTTTGACATTCGGCAACGTACATTGAAAATGAGACGTATATCTCCGCGACCAAAATTTGTGTAATTTAATCTTCAAACTTTTAATGATTAACATTGTTAAACGAGAAGTAATTCTTTAGAAATTATTGGCTATAAACCCAAAAATTTATCCTGTTAGCCTTACGCACTCCTAGTGAGTAGTAACAATTTTACAGTCGTTTATTTGTAACAATTTTACATCCGGATCCATTGAAAGGAATTAGTATTATTACTTCTAGGTTATTTTTACTGGACTATTATGTTTAAAATTGAGCATTTTGAACAGATGTTCTTTTCATAACAATAATGTACTTTAAAAAAAAACATACATATAGGATTTAAATGAAGGAAAATTAATTAATTAAGAAGAAAAATTAATTAATTAAGAAGAAAAAATTAATTAATTTTATCTTTTTCTATTGTTATACATAGACGTTTATACTACATCTAATCCCAATCTCCGTTTGTTTATCGACACAATACATTTCGATGCATTTGTAATTGTAACAATCGAAAACAGGGCAGTACATATAGTGTATAGTGTATAGTGATACACCGTGTAATAGTTCAACACTTACCATCTGTATGCATAATTCATGAGGATCAATATACCAAACAATCACTGCACGCTGTCTTGAGCTGTTTGGTAGAATTTGTAGGACTGCGTGGGTGCTCAGATCGTGTGTTTATACGTTGAGTTGAATGGGCCGTTGAACACTAAGAAGGAAAGTAATTTCAAAATTGCATTATCATGAGTCTACTACTTGAGATTTTATAATTACAAATTAAGTTGAACTTATATCACCTTATATGATTACATTATAGTCCGTATTACATAATATTATAGTACGTTTACAAACTCAAATATATAGATACGTAATCTAAAAATAACACTGTTTCTCACGCAGCATCCGAGTTTTCAGCTGCTCCATTAATTCAAATCCCATTCATCTCTGGCTTCTGTAGATAGTCTTTCCTCGACAAAGTTTCTCCTCGAGAAGTTGAATAATGAACTAAATTAATTAGGTGTCTACTAACTTGCTTATTAATGGCCGGCTTACTTCTTCTGTTTCCTTGATAAACATAAAAATAACCGAACTCTCATTTAACATTATATACCCCTTTTGACTATCAGTAGATTTCAATTCATTCTGCAATTCGTTCATTCAATTCATTCATTATTCCTTTGAATGAATAAATTGCGAGATACAGTAATTTAATCTAGATATCTATGCAATCAAACTTGTGGCTCAAGATACTATATCACATATTCTTGTTCAAAATTGGTATCCTGTTGGTATGAAATTGGATCCTTTTGTGAACTTTGAAACAGATTCGAATCCCATGAGTGATATGATAATAGAGTGATCTGATTGACAATAAACATTGAATGAGCTTCCTATTTATTAACATAGCTTTCGTGCTATCGAATTGATTTTCAATCAACACGTAATCCAATATTGACTTCAATGAAATGTAACTAGCTATTCGGTTTAAAAATTACTTTAGAAAATATAGCAGAATATATTTGACAGGATTAAAGTTGAAACTTTTATTTCGTTATCTGCAAACTTGGGATATGAGAAATTCAATCAGTGAAATGAAGGATTCTCATTAAAGTTGCTATATACGGGAGCGGTTAGCCCAGTTGGAAGGTATGCTATGTATACCAATGGCCGGGATTCGAACCCGGCTGTGACAGATTATTATTTTCTATTTTACTGTAGCAGTGAGTCAGCCCAGTGGTTAGAGAGCTCTGTGGGTTCTACCCAGCCTCATGAAGTGCGTACTCTAAATTGGATAAAAATCTGAGGGTTGATAAATTGACAACCGTTGATCTAGTGGCAATATTTTCTAACAAAGTACTGCACCCTTCTCCTCATATATATGTTTTGTGTATCTTTTTGGACTACCACCTGAACCATCTTTCTAAAATATGATTAACGGTAATTTTAAAATAATTTT
>NW_027108122.1:3764000-3767659 GCF_000696795.3 Halyomorpha halys
TATATATATAATTGTATTTTGTATTTAAATGAAAAATAAAGAGGTTTTGAAAATAAAAATAGGAGACCCTACAATGTTCAAATTTTCTACTTACATTTCAATCATCGCAATAACTATATATTTTCACCATCATAACCTAAAATTAATTTACCTATTTTTTAAAGTTTGTATAAAAAAATTATTTAATATTTAAAATTGATGAATATGATTGTTTTTAATGATGAATTGACGTGGGCATTATAGTTTGAAATCGAAAAAAAGAAATAATAAAACTTGGATAAATCAATTTTAAGGTATGATAGTGAAACTATAGTGTTATCTTGATGAATGAAATGTAAATAAAAAAGCTGAATTTCTGAATTCTTGATAATGGTTGGGCGTCGAAACGTTAGTGAAGGATAAAGTTGTCCTAAAAATAGCGAGAAAAAAGCATCAAAATAAAATTTTAATTTTAATATTTTATTATTACTAGGAAACTACCCCATTTTAGTATGTTACTATGTTCCCTCGGTGTTTATTTATTCAAAATAATTTATTATTGAATTTGGTAAGAACAATGAAAATAAAGTTTTATTTTATTGATAGCATTGTTGAGTTGCAAATAATAGCAGAAAATAATAATAAAAAAATTTTTTACAAAATTTATAATATTTTTTTTTAACTAATTGGCTTTTCTACTAGATTTCAGTACTCTAGTTCTAAATATAATAACATGGTTTGACATCACTTCTGCTACGAAACTTCTACTAGAGTAGAAAATGATCTTTTCAGTACCAAAAAAAGGAAAAGAAAAACATTAGACACAACGAATATTATAGCATTTAATACTATTCAAAGGTTTTTATTTTTATGATATGAGAAATGACTTCAGATAGTCGAAATCCTGAGAATAATGAATAATACTTTGAAAAAATAAATATATTTTTAAATTTATTGTTATTGTTTTAGGGACGAAGTTACTAATTAAAGAACAATTAGAATAACTCATCTCATTTACATTCCTAAGCTTTAAATATTGTTTCAGATCTCTTTTAGATAACCCTAGTTATTGTTGAATGAATTTACATTTTCTTTATTTCGAATACAAACAATTTTATCTCAAAGGTTTCGCGTTCCTAATGGATTTAAATTTTCCCCTGCACTATCTTCAGTTTCGTAGAAGTTTTTGTAGTTGAGGAGCTGTTCTGAGAATTGGTGACAACAACAAAAATAGAGTAAATTTTTAAAAAATTACATATAAAATATTTATGATCAATCTTATTTTATGATACTACTAAGTAAAAGGACGACTAATTTGCTAAATGTCTATTAATGATGCAGTATTAGTATAAATCAGCAAAAGAAGATTACATTATATACCCAGCCTTTTTTTTCTTAAAGGGCAAATTAAAAGTGCTGTGCCGATTCATCGAACTAAGGATTCTTCGATATTCCTTTTTCGGAGATCTTAAACTTCTGAAAAGTATTAATGACGTGAAACTTTTACGAAGTTCCTGAATTGTAAGGCAGTCCTCTTCCTTGGTGATTGTTCGTGGCCTTCGGGTTTCTTCTTTGCCAATCTACCACTTCGATGAACCCCCTTGGAATTATTGAATCAAAACTAGAAGCCCGATTTCAGAACAGCCTCAGGGTATCCTTATCGTTCAGAAATAAAGTTGTTTTTTTTTCATGAAAAATGTGAAAACTTCCCAAAATGTCAAGTCCTTAAAATGTAAAGTATTTTCTTGTGTTTCATTTTAAATTATTTGAGTGTTGTTATTATACAATGATGTTATTTCTGTGTATAAAAATAATACTGGTCGTTGATAAAATTTAAATTATTGTCTAGGATGTTCACAGAATCATAACACTCGGTAAAAGCAAGGCAATATATAAAATATACCAAAATGATTAAACCTAGTGGCCTAAAACCGTTCACCCCCACTCTTCTTGTAGCCTTATTTATCTGACTTTTCAGACAGTTATAGCGAATTGGTTGGTCAATGTCACAATCTTCCAAGAGGAGACCATAACACAAATACTAAAGGCAATCCTTACCGGCCGGACCCACCACACTAAGACCTCCAAGGAGCGACGGTCCTATATCAGATTTGAAATATTTACATAAAAATAATGAAAAAAATTGCATAGCGTCTGAAATATGAAAAAAAAGATATATATTTTAAATGCAGAGAGGAAATGTAAGTAAATTAAAATAGAATACGTAAACATAAATTCATAATTTATAGAAGTATATTCATACCTTCACAGCAGACCAAGAATAGTATATTGAGTGTCCTATTATACATATTCACACATCATTGATTTGCTGATTATATATGCTGACTTTTGCTGGATTATAACAGTAGTATGTAGTCTATCTAACGAATAATGATGTTCGGATACTTGTTCGATTAATGCGTAAATCACACTTAAAATTGAACAATTAAAAAAAATATTTTAGTTTTATTTATGCCTTCAGGACGCATTTTAACAAAAAAGTGCTGCCTATACATTTGTCTTTTAAAACTGTTATCCTTTCAAAAAATGCCGAGGTTAGTCTAGCTGGAGAACAACTGAATAAGACTAGAAAATCAGCAATACTCTACATAAAATTACATGCTAGCGAATATCAAATTTCAAAAATTGTATAGGTAAGGAGGTAGTGAACTTTATTAGTGGGACATTCAGAATAGTAAATTTTATTCACTGCACATTTACCTTCTTACCGTACACTCAATCATAATTATTTAGATGATATTTCTATTTATTATTTTCTGTCGTTAGTGTGGGAGTGACGAAATCGCCCTATGAAAACCACGTCATGAAATGCGCGATGTATTTCCAAAGTACATCTGTCGTTAGCCATAAGCATTATCTTATAGGCAAAATGAAACTAATTAAATATAAATAAAATCCATTCTTCATTACTGTTTTCCTTGGGCTAAAATTTTTTACGATATTTCACTGAATAAGAAAAGAGTAGAAATGTTTTAAATTTTTGTGAAGTACAGTCAATTTTTAAAAGTTTTTATGCTAAAACGTAATAGTTTCAAACTACAGGGAATTTTTTTCTGATTTAACGGTGAATTAAATGCTCCTCTTTTAGGCAAATAGTTTGGGGGTTATTGAGTAAAAATTAAAAAAAAAAAAACTGAGTAGAAATTAAAAAAATTGTTTAAGATCCAAAATATCTTTCTAGCTTTTACAAAACCTAATTAGGATTATGGTTATTATTTAATATATACAATCGAAATTTATTTGTTAAAATGTAAACACAAGCATAATGTTTTTCTTCGTATTATGGGCTTGAAAGGTTTGTAAGTATTTTACTTGTTCCAGAGTTTATTAAAGAAGCTTTGTTTCCTAAGAATATACTTTTCTTGTTAAATTTTCAGAAAAGAAGTAGATGTTCCATTTATCTTATCTCAGTTTGATGTGAAGGGATCCTTTCAGATATGGGTCTGACGAAGGCTGAACTTGATGACTCTCCCCGGAGATATATCATTACTCGTGTGAAAGGTTCGTCTGGATGGCCCAATATCCTTCATGCTATGGAGGAACTGGTCAAATCTTTCAAAGCCCTACTTCCATTTAGTCTTTCTTATAGGAACAGTAGAGAATATTTTCTTTTCGGATAAAAACTAGATTTCAAATATATATCGCAAACTTAATAAATA
>NW_027108122.1:3767819-3774794 GCF_000696795.3 Halyomorpha halys
TATATGTCTAATAGAGAAAATAATCACTAAGTTTCGGGGAAGCATAAAAAAATCCTTAATTAAGTAAAAATATATTTGTTTTTTAAAAAAAATATATTGACAAGTATTAGTTAAAAATTTCCAAAAATAACATAACTGTTCTACTTTTTAAAGGAGATAAAATTCTAAAAGTTATTTTAAATTACTTTTTATTTACATTAGTTGTTAGTTTTATAAATTACTGCAAATATTAGACTTTGGCTCCCCAAATATTATTCTTCTATGAAATATATTTTCTCGTTAATGTTTAATAACTATCCACTTATCACTAAAGTTAATGCAAAATAAGGGAATAACGTTTGAAAAAAAAATTAAGAACCATTTGTTTGAATTCATATTTTAGGGTACCAAAAATATTTTTGTTCGTTTCCGGTATTTGTCGAAGACAAACTAAAATCCATGTATGTACTAATAATGAATGATTAAAATATCACAGTTTTATTCTACAGCTATTCGTATTTTTTTTTAAGCCATTTTCATTTTCTCCCCTGCCAAAAATTAAAATCTAAACTTCTGAAACTATTTTTATCATTTTCTGAGAGTTTAAAATTATGCTTATTTCCTGCGTATTTTTTTCAAGAATTCCATATTTACAATTTATTAATATATTACTAAAGATTTATTCTTGAAAAATGAATATTAATGCTAAACAATAATAATATTTTGACCTGGACGAATTTGAAAATGGCTGATAGAACAGACCGAAACGTTACAAAAATGTGAAATGTATACATATAGAATAAAACAATGATAACGGTTTGTTCTTATTATTAAATAAGATAAAGTATATTTTTATATTAAATGATATATGCTTATTTTGGTTTATAGGGTTCTTTCCCTCAGTTTTTGTTATTAATGTTTAATAATATAAAAAAAAAACTAACGATTAAAATGAACTACGAGTATATAAATAATACATATTAATCAGTACTGTTACACCCATGAAAGGTTAGGAGAGTACTTTGTAAGGAGTGCTGATTTTTGAACAATGGTTGTACAAGGAGGTAATTGTTCAAAATCAAGCTCAACTAATAATATATAATTATACTAAATTTCATTGGAATTCTAAATTGCATGTATATGTTGATTTTATATTAATATTTGGTATTATAAATTGAACTATTACATACTTTACTATTTAACATATTAATGAAACAATATCGAAAACTTTAATTATTGTAATTAAAATTAAAATAATTTATAAAAATTGGAAGATAGATCAGGGCCAAAAAAAAAAAAAAAAAAAAAGTTCTCAACTATTTATTGATTACCGACGTTTCGACTCACAAAGTAGCTCTTAATCCGGTCTGTTGTGAAGATGTCTCTAAAATTTTAAATTGAATCCTTTATTTGACACTGAATGGCTTACTTAATTAAATAGTTAGCAACGTGAAATCAGGTCATTGCAAAACTGTGACGAATAAACCCTAATTATCTAATTTAATGCTTTAAGATTTCAAAGCGTTAACTATATTCGTTCCACTTTTGAAAACGGCCCCTTTCATAGAATCTCTTTTGATGCGGAGATGAACCGGATTGTACGCTGGTAATGACGAAACTTTACCAGGGTTTTCAAATTGGCCCAACAATTGCAAATTAATGTTGTTGTCATGTCTGTCTATAAATCTTCATAATTAATTACAGACTTCTTCAAAATGTTGAATGCCTTATATTTCAAAGCTAATGTGGGCTCAATAAATATTTTTAACAAAATAATATGCCATTTTCATGAAGTGCTTTTTTATTTTCAGTGGAATATATAGTGAGGGAGCACATCGTATTAAAAGTAATATTTTATATTATTCACTGTTGCTATACTTTCCCGTACTAATTTTCCAAATGCATTTTTTAGTTGGAAAATTAACACCAATCACAACAGTTTCCAGAAAAGTCCATTTAATAATATTTCTTGTTGAAAAGTTTTTACATTTCACTTTTGCTAAAATAGTTAAAATAAATTAACTTTTATTCAATACTAAATTGTTATAGAATCAACATTTAAAATACAAAGAATCATTATATGGATTTAATCACCCTGGCAACGGAAAGGTTCATATATATAAGTGAAATGAAATTAAATTAATCATAATTTAATAACAAGCAAACATTATCAAGTCGTGAATTTGCGCATGCGTCCGCTCAATAAAACATTTAAGAACATAGCTTATATTTAGCTATTTTCATTATCCATTGCCTTAATCAACTTTCTATGTTAAAAATTATTATTTATAAAATATTAGGCTTTCCAACGATTTATAATACGTCTATATTAAAGATCTTAGTTTCGGAGATGTAGTTTCATTCTGAAAAACGGATTTTTTCTCCTGTCTCCTTAAGTTAAACACTAAACACTACGATTATTACAGTATTTAATTCTGAGTCCAAAGGTTTTTTTTATAAGTATGAGAAACTTCAGATAGTCGAAATCCTGAGATTATTTTTTTTTTAACCATTTGGTATTTCTAGTAGATTTCAGTACTTTAGCTGTGCATAATAACATGGTTTGGCTTGATTTCTGTTACGAAACTTCTACAAGAGTAGAAAAAGATCTTTTCAGTACCAAAAAAAGGAAATTAAAAACATTAGACCCTCTACAAGCATTACAGGATTTAATACTGATTCAAAGGTTTTTATTGTATGAGTAATGACTTCAGATAGTCGGAATTCTGAGAATAATGAATGATACTTTGAAAAATATAATTTTTAAAAAATTTATTGTTTAAATATTGCTTCAGATCTCTTTTAGACAATCCCAGTTATCGTTGAATGGGTTTACATTTTCGTTATTTCTAACACAAATGATTTTATCTCAAAGGTTTCGCGTTCCTGATGTATTTAAATTTACCCCTGCACTAGCTTCAGTTTCGTCGAAGTTTTTGTAGTTGAGAAGCTGTTCTGAGAATTGGTGTCAACAACAAAAATAGAGTAACATTTAAAAAAAATGTTATATATAAGATGTTTATGATCAATCTTATTTTATGATACTACTTAGTAGAAGTCGACTAATTTGCCAAATGTCTGTCAATGATGCAGTATTAGTATTAATCAACAAAAGAACATTTCATTATAAAGGCTGGCTTTTTTTATTTTTATTATTATTATTTTTTTTTTTTGAAGGGCAAATTAGTAGTTCTGACCCGATTCATCGAACCGAGGTTTTTCGGAAATATTTCCTCCTACCTCCTTAAGTTAATTATCAAATCCATTCTTGTGATTTAATTGTTTTATTGCAAACAAAAAATTAATTAGTTATGGTTAAATGAAAAAATGTTTAATTACTTCGAAAAATAAAATTAAAGGTACATCAGAGAAGCCGTTTAGGAAATTCTTCATTAATTGGTATACCAAATTTAATCGTAATCGTTAAAACTGGCTTTGAAAAAATCGATTCTAAAGAACCGATATGTCGATTTTTCTGTCAAACTTGAGATATATACTCGCCTAAAATAAAAAGATTCAATATTGCACGACTTATCATTTTTGAGCTAGACTGTTAACAATTAACAATAGTTAGTTATAGTAGTTTCGATTATTATTTATTAAATATATTAAGTGACTAGTAAAGTTGTATAATTTAAACTATCAAATTGTAAGTTTTACATCCAGAATGTTTGTTACAAATATCAGGCCCCTTAACAAAGCCCGAGTTCTTATAATTGTCTTCATGGATCAACGATCAAGTGTCTCCTTGTGCAACTTCTTCTTCTTTGATGTTTTTTTCTCTTCTTATTTTTAGTTCGAAACAGACGTAATAAAAAACCCCATATTAGCCCACGCACAGAGAAAATGTTTCTTAATTAAGGCTTCTTTGTCTCTTTTGTATTTTTTATGTTTCCACCTTTCCGCCCAGGTGCGTTTAAATGTCCTCAATTTGCATTTGAAGCAACAAAGATTTAATTATTTCATTTATGAAAAGTCAAAATGAGTTTGCTTTTACTAATATTTTATAATTGTATTTATTTAGGAAAGCCAACTTCAATTATAAAATATTGAAAAGTTGTCTATGAAATGTTAACATCCTTTTCGAAATTTCCCAAAATAGAATAATTGCCTGAACATTTTAATGGTATGAATAAGTTAAAACACTTTTGTTAGCGAACCAATCTTTAACCTCTTCAGGTTGAGCATAAAGGTTTTGATAACATATTTAACTATTTATTATTTTAATTGGGCCTTAATGGAATAAATCTGATGTTAAAAAAACTAAATTACATTTCCTATTTGTTCGTTACGGTGTCATGAGGGACACTTTTCCCTTGTTGTCAGTTGAAAAATAGGGCTATTAAAAATAAGTAATATTATATATTTTACATTTTTCAATTAATTTTTTAGTTTAGTAACGAACTTAGTAAACTGCTAATTGAAGTAACCGATTGACCTCTGCATGTATGTTCTCTATTTGTCACATATAGAAAAATATATATATTTTATTTATTTAAGATAAATAATTTTTTTATCATTACTCTTTTAGCACTAAATCTTTGTACCCATCGAAAGATAAAATAAAATTATTCAATATAATGTATATTCTATAATATTAAGAAAACAATTAAATCGTTGTTGATGAATAGAAAAAATGAATAAAAATTCATTTACAATAAAAGAGAAAAATAAAACATTGTTAATCTATTATTTTTGCTTTCGCTTTCCTATATGTGTAATATATTGTAAGGGGAACTAATGCGGTCGTGGGAAATTTCGAATTCCAGTTTCCAATGAAAATACATGTTTTGAAGTCCACTGAATCTAAAAAACGAAGTCTTGCATAATGGTCTATGTGTGAGTGAACAGTCGAACTAGAAAAAATCATATATCACGTGTGAAACTAAAATAAAATATTGAAAGAGGACATGTGTCCGATATATGGCGTTAAAATCGACCTATCTCCTTTATTTTTATTTATTTATTGACATTTACAACTGTTCATAAAATACAACAAGTAAATTTTAAGTAAGATCATATTGATATGATACAGGCGTGTTGAGAAACTACTCATCTCGAGACCATCTTCATTTCAGGCGATTTGGAGGATTGTCAGGAAAGAAAGAGGGAGCAAGGTTATTATTTTAATATTTTTGGCATATTTTGGTAGAAAAATAATGTTGATTTTTTTTGTTTTGCTACGAAAAATATTTATAATAAGTATTTTTCTGAAAACTGTTGATAATTGATTTAATTAATCTGCCACCTTAAAGGCTTATTTGGAAAGATAGTACGAAGAAATAGTCCTCACAGTGAATAATATAGAAATATCTCTTCTGAAACGTGCGTAGATTAATTTCAACTCACAGTTAGGTGCTACTTCTAAGTTGTGTGATGGGCGGTTCCACACTAAATGTTTTATTCTTGTGTAAAAATGACTTATGGTTATGGTTTATATTGATTTTAAGATTCCAGTTAATCTAATTTGTTGGATGATTCTGATTAAAATACCTATTTGAAACCTTTTTTTAGAACCATTTATCTTACTAATGTTTAAAGGTTCTGTACTAAGAAAAAATTGTTTCATTTATCAGCTGAAATCTAGTTCACTTTCAGTCAACACATAATTTACCGTTAAAATTATTATAATAACTTTCTTTTCCTCTTTAAAGTACTCGTCTTACTTATTTCGAAATTGTCTAATTGATTTTCCATTTTTTGATGCATGAATTGAAATAATTAAAAACTTTTATTTACTTATTCATTTTTTTAAGTATTTTAATCGTTTTTCTCTAAAGTGTGCCTATATTCGTAAAAAAAGCGTTATATAGCAAAGCTTTGAATTTTTAAAAAAATTCAAATTATAATAAATATATCGGACTTCAGTTTGACAAAATTATCCGATTCAATGACTTAATTCCACTTAGGCATTGACAAGCTGTAAACAACTTCTATTTCTTTTAGATTGAGAGTTAAGTTTTTTCCAGCGTCTCCTTGCTGGAAAAGCTCCATCAATCTTCGTTGTTTTCTTCGGTGCCTACAGGTTGTTTCTAGTCTGCTCTAACCGTTTTCTTCGGTTACTCTGATTCTTCCATCTTACTTCAACGGTTGTGGTTGTGTAGTAGTGTGTGGTATCTTTCAATTAAACGATTATAACATTTTCTGATTTTTAAATAAGATAAAACAACGTCTGATCTATATATATATATCTATGGTAAATTAGCTAGATGTATATCTAAATTTTATTGTTTTGAGTTTAAAATTATTTAGGATTAACAGCATCGTGCCTTTACTTATTAATTGAATCGGTTTGATTTTTTGTTTATCAATTGTATTGTATATCAATTGTATTAAGTCTAACATTTTTTTCCGACCAAGATGATACATTTTAGTATCATTTTGACAATTCAGAAATTGGTACATATAACATCGATGAAGATGACTATCGTTATTTTATTTAAGAATTTGATGTAAGGAAATTGGAGAGTCATTAAGGTGATTTTTAACTTGAAAAAGTTATATTAAACTACTTTTACGAAGAAATATAATAAATATTGAAACAAAATATTATTTAAAAAAGTAAATTAAAGGTTGATACCTAATCTTTTAAACAAAATCTGAAAATTATATATTGAAATTTAATTTATTTTTCAGTAATACATAAATAATTATGTTTCTTTTGTTATTAAGTGTTTTAAAAATTTATATTGATTCTAAACCAATTTATGTAAACTAATTATATTTTATTTATATTTCTTAAATTAATTGTTTTTATATACGTCTTATATTATTTATACCAATGTTTAAGTTATTTGTACGATTGAATGTTCTATTATGTCTTTTTTTAAATTTCAGTTTAGCTATATTTTTTATTAGTTATTTATTATATTCAATGTGTATTCTGTTATTACATCTTGAACTTTGTCTTGTTATAATAAGCAATGATTAAATAATTGGTATGAAATAAGTATATGTTAATAAACAACTCTAGGTACTTACTTTTATAAGAAGTAA
>NW_027108122.1:3779784-3811560 GCF_000696795.3 Halyomorpha halys
CAATTATATTTTAGTTTATATTTGTTAGGGTTGTCGTGATGTTGTTTTGTTTCATAGTTATTAAGAGTTTCCTATGTATTTTGATTAGGTATGACATAAAATATGTCTTGCTATGTTATCATTTTATAATTATCATTACTTTAATTCGTTAAATTTTCGATATCGATATTTTAAAATATCGATATTTTAGTTCCGATATAATATCGATATCGATATTGCTATCCGATATCGATATCGATATAAATATCGATATTTTTCTTTCGATATCCCATCCCTACCGCCAACCGGACTATCTTTCTACAATATATTATCTAATACGTATCATAGTTTCTACACGATAGAACTGGTGGTCCTAGACATTTACCTGGTAGTAAATAAATATATAAAACAATTCCTGCTCTACTCAATTTCTTATACAAACGGAAAATGAAAAAAAAGTCACAAATAATTTACTGGATTATAAAACTTAAAGTAGTTAAGGATTTTCTTCCAATTTATTTTTGGAAAAAGAAATAAATTTCGCCCGATTTGAAAAAAATATTTTAGCTTATATAATTTTAATATTGATACAATTATTTTTAAAAGGAATATGTGCATAATATTAGTTTATTTATTTTAGACATGAAAGATCTAGGGGTGAGGAGGATTGTGTAGGGCCAAAACGTCACAAATATTTTAAATATAATGTAATTCTGCTAAAAAAATTTTATTGTTACATAGTTTTATAATAAGAAATAGTGGGTATGATGTGGGCCCTATGATTTTCCTTGATTATTTTGACTAATATATATTTATTAAAAAAGAATCCCAATAAAAAAAAATTGTTTTGTTTACAATAGATTAAAAAATATTTACAACCTTCCAAAGAGGAGGAAGATACAGCTAATATCAATTATTATAATTGTTAATGTGTAATTTTTTTAATTTAATAATCGTCGATACCTTTGAAATATGTAGGTACATATTTATTATATATATTATATCATATATTATTATACATATATCATGATATAATTTGAAAATATAAGTAAATTTAAAAGTATCTGTATTATGAAGTAATACTAGAAGCTTTTGAAGTACTGAACTAAATTAGTCGATTCCGCTTAGGAAACATTATTTTTCTTCTGTAAGCCAGAGAAGATATATAAAGATACGGGCTATCACATCGCGAACCCAAAATCATTTGAAATCGGACATCCAAAGCCAAACCACGACCACGAAGGGTTCTCTAGTACTTTATCTTCCCACCTACATTAGTCCCGAATCCTTTAAAAGAAAAGGGATGGGTCCTATAAATATACCTGAGATCCGTTCTTCTCTTTCCGAGCCCTTCTCAGTCGTGGGTGATTCTTCATGACAAATAGATTTTTTATGCCAAATAAGAATAAATTAGTGTATCATCTAATGTAATGAGGAACATATTATGGATTTTATCGAGACTACTTAATTCGTGACTTCATAAATAAAATATACCAGCTGTATAACATTGAATTAGCGATTATTGATTTAAGAAAATACTGAAATATAAAAGTTAAAAACACAAAGGAGAAAACGAAAAAAAAAACATTAGAGGAGTAAAAAAATTGATTTTAAAATTAAAATTTTATAAATAGAATTGAAAAACTAGGATCTGAATCAGCCCAAAATAAAGATTGGAAAATTTAATATATTATTACATTCCAAATTACATTATCTTATACATATAGTATTATAGTATAAGATTCCTATTATAAAACTGTACGATTCCTTTCTACATACATTTCATTTTGCTAAAACAAACCCAAGAGATAAAATTTACTGCTTCGTCTGAAGCATATGACATACTGCCTTTCTGTATCTTTTAATGATGTACCAATTATTCTTCTAGGACTGGCCTCTTAATTAGAATTTCACCTTGACAAGTGTCTCTGCTTTACATCCTCGTTCAAAATGTAAGCAAGACAGTTTGAATGAGGAGGAAATGTAGAAGCTTTACTAGGCATTTCATTATACAATGCAAGTAATTGTACTAAATCTGTTCTACTATTTTTTTTTTAAACTTATTTATCCATTCAAGTGTTTCCTGTAACCGGTTTTTTTTTATTATATTATCCTTTTAATCTATGTGTTATTCTTATTCTCGTAAAATGCATCTAGTTGTTTGTTCTTGGTAGACTGGTCTACTGATGTGACTATGAATGATGGTCTGATCTCACATTACCGTCTTATATTGAATTTTTTTAGCGGGTCACTGGAGAGGATCTAGGAGGGTGAATTCAGGAGAGCGAATTTGTTGATCGGGTGAATTGAATAATTGAGCAGAAATGAGAAGGAAAAATGGGAGTGAGTGAAACATTTGTATTGGTTATACAGACCGAAATGGATTGTAAAAGGAAACTGTAGGGGTGAAAAAAAAATTGTTTATTATATCCTATTATTGTATATCTTTTTTTTATGATTATACCATGTATGTGTAATGTAAATATGTCCGATTACGGATTGATAAGTATGCTATGTGAGATAGCAACCTAATGTATTTAGGCAGCATAGATGAATAAATAAAGTATTTCTCTTCTCACTCATATAATTTCAAATATCTCCTCTATAGTATCTCTTCAATTAAAATCATTAACAGTCCTCTTAACCATGTAAAATATGGTAGTGATGATATCATATTTTGCTCTAAAACGAAGTGACTAAAGTAGATTTTATAAAAATATCTGTAAAGCAGATTTTCACTCAAGCTAAATCTGCATTAAGGTTGGATTCAGTTTATATGGGACTAAATTTCCTTTTTAATCATAACTAACGATTTTAAACCATCTGAAACTGCTTGTTGAGTTACATATAATATAAATGAAAATAGTTTTTGCGTTTGAGACGAATCTTGCTCCAATAACTCTTCCATTTCGTGTCCTCGAACTTTGTGTTCTGCTACTTGGTCCAGATCAAACTCCCAGTTTTTAAACTTTTGAAACCACTCTCAACTTCGTTCACTTAAATCATCCTCACTATATGTTTTTCCAAGCAATCGATGCGTCCCGGCTACAGATTTCATCAAATTAAAGGAGTAAATCACGAATTCCCGCAAATGACGCGTAGTTGGAACATCACTTGACCTTTTGTCGTTCAGAAATAGGTGATGTTATTATCAGATCATCAAACTTACGATATTGCTTTCTAAATAAAATGAATTGTATTCAAATTAAAGTTTTTTTAATAATTTATTTATAACTGTATAACATACAACAAGTAAATTTGCTGTAGTTGAGATAGTGACATGATACAAACATGTGGAGAATCCACCCATTGATAGAACTCCAATAACATTTCTAGAAGAGAAGATCCCGTGGCCATCTTATTTTCATACGTCTAGGAGGATTATTAGGTAATGAAGGAGAAGGCAGGTTAGAAACAAGTGGATTTGGGTGGTTGGGAAGTTTTTTATGGAAGGAATGGTATCTGGTTTTGGCCAAATCGGCAACATATGGGACATTGAGGACATGATGGATGACAAAGTAAGGAGCATTAAAGATTTTATGAAGGATTAGATTCGGGAGGAATTTGATGGTTTAGTGGAGCCCCAAAGCTCAACTCCGTAAGTCCAGATAGGCCTTATAATAGTCATGTAGATCAATCTTTTGTAATGGATTCAAATTAAAGTCTAAATTTTTTTTTTTTATTTCCTCAAAAGTCCAACGGCCAATTCGGCCATCCTCAAGGACTATCTTAGTCAATTTACACTGTAGTATTTGTAATGTGTAATAGCAAGGTGTAACAGAGTTACGTATATACTGAATTACGTATATTGTTATGATAGCAAGGTGCAATAGATTTAAATTGATCATAATAAAAAGTATAATACTAATGGAATAGTGACAAAATAGGGTAATTTTTACTGGAACCAGAGACCTACGGAGAATGTCTAAAAGTTTTGTAATAATTTAAGTGCGTGTAAATTGATTTTTAAGATTATCCTTGAGGATGACCCAATTAGTCAAAATGTTGGACCTTTGAGAAAATAAAGAATGTTTTGAAACTTTTAGTTGGATAAAATTGATTTTATTTTAACAACAATAGCCATATTTTGTCAAATGGTGAATACTTATTTTGGACACCCATCAATATTTAATATAATTTTTTTTAATTTAAAAATTTGTGATATTAATTCTAAAATATTTTATATGTTCTTAAATGCCCGAGATGTGGGTGAATGATACCTCTAATCAATTGCTGTATTGAAAAAGTTGGCTGCAAAAACGTCTATTTATCTTCATACATATTTAATTACTTTTTAATCATTGATTTAGTTCAAGTATTAAAGAAGAGGAGGCGTTTAGAGAAAGAGAAAGTTTGAAAATAATATATAAGGATAATGAAGCCGAATAAAATAAAGGTTTATCATTTCCTCTGGTATTCACTGTAATCTATTATCATATTAAAATGTATGTTGAACCTGCTTCTATCATTGAATATTGAAGCCATCATTCGATTTTTATTTTTATCATAATTTTATTTAAATTAAACGTTATGTACATGTACCTTATAATTTATATTAAAGGAATGAATTTAAAACCACTATGAAGAGGCAGATTAACATGGACTGTCCCTAGGGATAGCCCTTCTCTTTGAAGTTACATTTGAATTTGGCTAGTAAATTAACATGACTTTATTAACCCTTTCCTCTAAAAGGGTCACTTAGGATTTGAACCCTTGAATATTTGAGGGAAACGGCTCTCTTGAAATGTTTTCGTCCCCGTGTATTCTGAGTGGATAATATGCTTTTTCATTTTAATAATAAGATATGAAAATATTCCGTAAGTATGCGGCTCAGAGCTTCATTCACTGTTCATAAATGAAGACGCAAGGGAAAACCGAGCTGAATCCTAAAATGAAAATACTTTTTAAATAAGAATGAAAAAGAGTTGTTCTTCATATATTCTAAAATTTAGACTCCATTCTATCCTATTGTCCAAAACGAGTTGTTCTATGAAGAGTACTTGAATGCATATTTTTTATTGATACAAGCATTCTTCTAGAAATAAATGGATATTCGGCGGTTTATAATTGTTGGCATTCTTTGAGCAAATAGTGCTTTAAGGATAAAAACTTTCTAATAAAATTTATAACAAGACATATGATTTTTAGGAGAGATCAGGATCCTTTTTTATAGAACACACTTTCTTAAAAGAAACTCTAGGTTGTGTAAAATTGTTTTATAATTATGTAATATTTGAATTATTGTAGCAAATAAACGCTGTGAATTTTAATTTTGACATACATCTATTGTTGATCTTGTATTTTTAATTAGTAAAGGGGCAGTGGTAGCAGCGTGGCAACGCACCTGTCTACCAACCCTAAGGTTGCGAGTTCGACCTCGAACCCATCCGGGATTCTTACAAGCATAAAATTATACAAAACTCGCTCGCAGCTTCCACCCGGGCATTTGAGTGGCTCGTTAGCCAATGGGTGGCACTCACTAAAAATAGGCAAGGGAGTGACGATCCCACCCTACGAAAAAAACACCTCAAGAAACGCGCGATGTATTAGGAAATGCATAGGCCTCCATGGTCTGTCGCCCATATAATAATAATAATTCAGTTTGATCTTTTTGGCGCGCGGTATGTACTGCACGGGAGTCTTCCTCGATGTTGAACAAGCTTTTGATCGAGTCTGACATCCAGGTCTGCTCTATAAACTTCGTCAATTCCTACCCCCAACATATTTCCTTATAATCCGTTCCTACCTCACTGATAGAACCTTTAAAGTAAATCATAACCTAGGCTACTCATCTCTCTTTTCACAGTCCGCCTGTGTTCCTCAAGGTAGTATCTTAGGTCCCATTCTTTATACGGTTTATACAGCTGACATCCCAACCCACCCTAACACAGTGCTACAACATACGCTGACGACACATGTATACTTTCTGTAAACAACGACCCAACTAATGCATCACAAACACTACAGGCACACATAACATCTATTGAAGAATGGTGTAAAAACTGGAGAATCAAAATAAATCCTGAAAAATCCCACCAGATCACCTTTACTCTCCGTTGTAAACCTCTGCCCTGCCTGTCCTACAGTATCCTTTCTAGATACACCACTAACACCTGTTGAACAGATTCGATACTTAGGACTCCATCTTGACAAGAGACTTACTTGGAATCCACACACAAGACTCAAACGACAAGAAACTGCTCGTAGATTCCGATTGCTACAACACTTACTTGACAAGCGCTCTAAACTTCCCATTCATTACAAAAAATTAGTATACACTACAATAATCAGACCAATTTGGACATATGGAATTGAGCTCTGGGGCTCCACCAAACCATCAAATTCTTCCCGCATCCAATCGTTACAATCCAAAATCCTACGTAAAATCCTTGATGCTTCTTATTACGTCACAAATAAACTCATTCATAAAGACCTTAACATCCCATTCGTTGCAGATTTGACCCAAAACAGATATGCGTCTTTTTATTCCAAACTCCTTAACCATCCTAACCCATTAATTCTTAATCTTTCATCGTTAACAATCCCTGATAATCCTCCGAGGCGTCTGAAAAGAAGATGGCGACGGGACCTTCTAGTTTAAATTAATGTTTGAAGTACCACCAATGGGTGGTTCCTTCCTAAGATTTTCAAGTGTATATGAAACATACAACATATTTACTTATTGTATTATTTTGTACAGTTGTAAATTACAATAAATAAATAATAAAAAAAAAAATCTTTTTGGCATTGCAATGAATCACGTTGACTTATTTGTTTAAGATGGATTTAATTATTTAAAGTAGCAGTTTGGTTAGTTAATAGCTTTTCCGAATAACTCAAAAATAAAACAAAACACTGTAGACAATAGCTTGATAAGTACCTAATTCAATATCATATAAATTAGAAATGATATCTACGATAAATGGTATCAACATCACAAAGATCTGACACGTTTTTTATAATGTACTCATGATTTTAAAAGTATTTGGAATAGGTTCTCGGGGAAACGTGTTACTTTTTTTTTTAATTTCATGATTGGAAATCTGTAGAAATATTTACCGAAACTTCCTAAATGCATGTTTGAATGATAATCAAATTCTTCACAAAGTCAAACCTTAAAAAAAAAGAAAAAGAAAACGCACCAACCTTAGAAAAGATAAGGAAAGTGTCCAAGTAGAAGGAAATAGAGATATTTAAAAAAAATTAAGTTTGATTGTTTAGTTTTATATTCCTGATTTTTATTATTACAGATAAGTGTGCTTTCAATTTAGGAAAATAAAATATTTGTGTTGAAAAGGTTATAGCCAAGGGGGCGGACTTGAATAATAAAAGACGAATAATATTGACCAAGTTAATAGGATTTTATCAATGAGATTGCCTTCCGACCGCTCCTTATGAATAAAATTGTGCTGAAAGGGAAAATGATCGGAGGAGAATCCGCCCTTGAGTTCCGCGACCGTCCTTTATTTCTCATGAAATCTGGCATTCAAGGCTCAGGATGAATTATCCTCGTCGCGTACTTGACATATAACGGCTTTCTTTGCTTCATTTCCTTATAAAATATATTTTTTAGAAATTTATTTATTTATTATTTGTATAAATATTGAAAAGTGTATTTCAAATTCAACTGGCATTTTATTATGTACTTGAAAATCTTTTAAGAATCTTCATATTAATTGTATTAACTGTTAATTGTTCAAACTTGAGTTGATTTACCGTTCTAATACTCTTTGCTAATTATAAAATGTTATATGATTATTCCTATTTACAACTGTGTTGAAGGTCCCATAGGGACAATTAGATAACATATCCTTAGCACACGAAGGACTATTGTTGTTGTGAAGGAAGTGTTCATTGGTTGAACTTCAATGACTAGGAAGTTTTGAAACCTATTTGACGTTCATCGAGATTATAACTTGGCAGCAATATAATCGGTGAGGGTAGGTTACGTGGAATAATGAAGCCAAAAAGGCGGACCATATGATTTACCCCAGGGGCGTGGCAGAGGAGCAGGTGAGGATTAGAGAATCCTTTGCTCCCTTTTTTTCAATTTAGATTACAATAACGGAAATTCCTATTAATCTCACTGTAAACCTGGGCTCTGAGGTCAGCTCCCCTCTTTTTGGCTTCACTTTTCTTTTGAAGATGACTATAGCATTCATAGGAATAGAAGATCGCAGGCAAGTTGGTTTGTATAGGCCTGGAGTTTACAAGTAAAGTAATATAGGAAAAATAAACAACAAAATGTATATATCAATGAAACTTTAGTCATTACTTCGTCTTTAGAATTAGGAGCTCAAAATTAGGTTATTTACCACAGGGTATAAAGAAGTTAGATATTTTAACTCAAGGAAAATTAGGGGTAAAATTTTTAACCTATTATTAGAACAAAATACTCAGCTTCTGCGAAATAAAAATTAACTGACCCTGGCGGGAGTCGAATTCAAATCTTTCCTCTTAGGCCTTTCTCGTAACTTTCTGTTTGGTCCCAAGAACAAAAAAAAAAGTAATTATTTACCAAATTTTGAATTCTTGAATAAGCCCATATGGTAGTTAACGTTTATGTCTATTATAATATTTAATTTTGCCTGATAAATGTATTTGTATACTAGTGTGTGTATAGTAAAATATATTTCATATCAAATGTAATATTGAAATATATTAAAGAAATCATACATTTATATATGTTGATGTTTATTTTATGAATAGAGAATATTTGAGCAACCTATTTTCTGATTTATGTAAATATTTTCTCAATCATTTTTATTGAATACTAATATTTACATCGTGTTGTAGAATAAAAAAAAATATCTTGGGCTTTGGTTGTTTCATTGTGATAATTAATTATTATGGTTAATAACATAACATAAATATAGTTTAATATCTACACCAAGTTTTAGCTCAAAAGAAAATCCAGCAAGGAAAAATTAAGAGTGAGAGGAGGAATTTAATCAATTCTATTCATAAATTTTAATCTTTATTATTATTTACTTAATGTTATTAATTAAAAAAACATTTAATATGTAAACCAACTATATATTAGTTAAAATTAATTATTCATACTAAATGACATGTATCTCTGTCCTAGTCTAATCCTGAAGCTGATTGTATCTTCTTCGTCAGTTATGGTTAATTGTTGGTTTTTTTATCGTTTAAATTGGGGGTAGTCTTTAAAAGTGTTGTCGTAAAGTAGAGTTTTATTTATATATGTCGTATTTTTTTTCAATGTGTAAAGGACCAGGCCAATAAAGAACATTTAATTGTATAACTGTTTAAGGAGTTGAAATAATTAAATCGGTTTTTGAAAAAAATATAAAAATTGATGATAATAAGTTTGTCCATTTTATGAAAAAGAAAGTTTCTAACAAACTTACCGTTTTGTTTTTTAGGCTATACTGATAGCACAAGACAGACACAGACTTTATTATTATTTAGTGATTAATTATAATATTTCATATATTTATGATGAATATAATTATTTCTCATGAAATAAATAAATCATATTTAATAAATAATAAATTAAATATTAACAATAAATTTTACTGAGTATTAAAAATATGGTTTTAGATTGTATCTGAGTGTTCATGAATCCCTTGTTCGAACTGTTGGAAGCTTAGAAAATCCATGGAAATGTTGAGCTTTGTTTTCTCTTCGAATAAGGCATGGAAAATTTAAAATTCGAATACATTATAATTGATGCCAGGTCTCAATATGCCATTGTTAATGCAATTTTTGTCAATAAAAATTTAAATTGAGCGTTGAGCTTTGAATTTAAATGGGCACTAAGACTGCCAGAATATTCATATTCTTAGGAAGCAATAAATCCTGAACCACCCCAGGTCTGAGTGTACTCTGAGGGAGCCCTCCTTAAAAATTAAAGAACATTTTCTCGATGCAGCTGTGCCCAGAACGAGCCACTCTCGTGCATCCTGTGCACTCAAAGCTTCATGAATAAGTTCCTAGACGCTATTAACAATTTTTAATTTTTTAATTAGTGCGTATATCAATAGTGGAAATGAAGAAAATTTTAAAATGTAAAAATTAAAAAAAAAATAGATTAACAGAATTCACAAACTGTGAGCATTTTCGTAATTTATTCTTGCTTAAGAGACTCCAGCAGGTTTTGATTGGGAAAGTTTTAAATTATAAGTAATATAGTTGTTTTCTCTCTTGACACTTGTCAAGTTTATTATTGTAAATATAAATTTAATCGAAGAATACGGATTATTTTTATTGTTGAAATTTAAGAGAATTTCGTTAATTGAGTTCGACTTTGTTTTTGTTTTTTTACGATTAGTGGTTTGGTGCATGGTAACACGTCAGTAGGCCTACAACTTCTGTTCCATTCATCTCACGTTTTTCGCTTTAAACATTACCAGGACCAAAACGTTTAAGAACAGGAGCATACTCTAGTATTTCTTCCTCTTAATTAATCATTAATAATGATCATTTACAAATTTCTGTAATTAAGAAAATTACCATGACGAAGGTATTTAATAGTAGATTTACCAAAATTTCCATTCTTTATTCCACTAAATTTAATTTTATATAAAATGCGATTTGAATGGTAAAAAAGAATTGATAAACGTCCAAATCTCTGTCGCTACTTATTTGTTTATTTTATAACAATGTGTTAAAAATAAAAATAAAATCTGTACCGTTGTAACCTTTAAAGGGTCAAGATTGCAATAATGTGTAAGAAAGTACTGATGAATAGACCAACGGTTGTGCAAGGAGGTGATTTGGTCAGAATCACGCTCGGCCGCCCACCACGCAACCCAATTAATAGTGCCCACTTCATAAGGCTAGGTGAACCCCGGAGGAATCCCGAATCAATAGGACGGATTGGAAACCGTATATGTACCCGTTTCCGAAATTCCATACATTTTACAACGGTGGAAGATTATTGATTGACCGTGTGTGAAGATGAAAGGAATATGGTCCGGGTGCGGTCAAGAAAAACTCAAATAGTAGAAATATACTAATTTAATGAGCCAACAATTGGCTCATTAAATTAGTATATTTCTACTATTTGAGTTTTTCTTGACCGCACCCGGACCATATTCCTTTCATTTTACAACGGGTTTTTTTTAAATCGTATTTTATTTATTAGGTGCATAAAAATAAATAAAATGTCTCTTAAAATATATACAAACAGAAGGATATAGAAAATGAACATAATTAAACTATGTGCATGAAAAAATAAATAAATAAAATGAAATAATGATAAAAATAAAAGAATCTCTAGTCACATTGTAACAAGTGATGCTTAGTTTTGTAAGTTATTGCAAGTTTAACTTATATTTATCTACCAAATTTTACTAACAACTTGAGCAGTTATTGTGCCAAATTGTAGAAGTCGGAAGTATAATAATGTTATCAGTCATAACATTATCTGCGGAAGCCTTACGTTGGCTTTATGTATCGTCGGGCCCAAAAGTTGGGAGAGGCTGTAGACAACGGCTGTAGAGATACCAACTTTGTCTAGTTAGAGCGATATCTTGTCAACAAAATATCAAAACTCTATTCAAATATGTTACCACTATTGTTTTCTGCTCTCTATTCATTGTTGACTACAAGTGTTGCAAAATTTAAATATAGTAAAGTTTAAAATCATCAGACTAATAAATGGTAGGGAAATGCGGAGATACAAATTAAAATCGAATGAGTGACATAAAAATTGACACTAAGGTAGTAACGATCAAATAGTACTAAAGCCCGGAGAGAAAAAAGTCAGTTAATTCACCCAAATTTTTGATAATTTTAATTAAAACTATGTATTATTACTTGTTAAAATTGATAAGTCAGTCAAATATAGTGTAAAAAAAAATTATATTTGCTCCAAAATAAAAAATAAAATGATTTTCTTTTTCTTTCGGAGCTCAATATCTTTGATAATACCTATAACACTTAAAAACCTAATAGAAAACCATTTTATGTTGAGTATATTTGCTAATATTAAGCCCTAATAGAGATATTTATGTTGAATAGTTAATTTTTTTTTAAAGCATCATTTCATAACAAATCATAAGCTGTTTTCTAATTTATTTTGGGAAAACTATATCTCAAGAATCATTAGACGTAAAGATGTCTGCCAGTACCAAAATTAAAGCTAGTTTAACGTACTATAAACTATAATACTTATCTTCTTAGGAGTAGTATTTGTCATGATTTTTAATAAAATAAATTGATTTCTAGTTATTTGGACAAAGTTTCATATACCATATTTATATCAATCACTTATAAGCACTAATACTTTAACGAAGAGAAACGTTATAAACTACTTTATAGTACATTTAACTAACTTTAAGTGGCGATAACATTTTTATACCGATCGGTTCTTGAGATATAAATTTCCCGAAATGAATTCACTAATTACTAATTTTTTGTGCATTTTTTATGAAATCTTCCTTTTTAAAAAGCTATATCTCGAAAAATATTAAACGTAAGTAATTCTGTTGGAACTCATGTTTTAGTAAATTGACTGTACTTTAAATGATGTTCTGTTTTATTTTCTAGTGTTGATAATTTTAAAGATAGAGTTCCGAATGAAAAACTAATTTATTTTCAACGTTTTGAAACAGCCGTCATTTTTATGCCTCCTAATTTTACTTGGCAGACTAATCGATTAGAAATAATATTTTGTACATTGATAGTTTTCAATTAATTAATCAAAAATTGTGGTTAAATAACTGACTTTTTTCTCTTATTGGGCTCTTGTACTAACTATTGATTAATTCAGGAAAATACTGAAATATGGTCAATGGTGTATATAGTATAATGTGGAATAATATTACATTATTTTGCAACGAACTAATAAACTTATTTTATACCGCTATCGTTTATATATGATTATTATATTGTCATAATTTATTTTTAGTGATTTTTGCTATTCTTTATAGTGATTTTCGCTGTTCTTATTATAATGAGAATCCTTTAAAACTAATTTTAGCAAGGTATAACCTTAAGGGATGAAAACACTGGGGGTTGAACTTGATGATGACAAGATGAGGTATATATAAGTGAAAGCGACTCTTGATGAAGCTTCAGTCTTTGACCCGTGGACCGCATTAAGAGCTCTAATTTCCTATGAGACAGTTGCAATTTCCGCTTCTTAACGCTCCTTACGAGAGATCTACTCAGAAACCGTTTTGTTGTAACTTGTAAATTTTCAACGTTTGTCTGATATCGCATGATACTAATGACGTGATCGTTTAATCGATACACGTCAAGTACATAAGAAAAAAAAAGTTATTACTGGAACCATTGTAAGAAAAAAAAAAAGAGAAAAAACGAGTGATCGGTTGTTGACATCTACTAAATGCAGGTCGATACTGGAGTGTTTAAGAGAAACTCATTAAAAGAAAACTCATTAAAAGGCATTAATGTCAAGATACTTTTAATCCTTTGTTGTCAATTTGAGGAATTGTATTTTTAATCCTCTTAAGAGTTATATTTCTATCAGACTATGGAGCCTTATCGTCAAATTAATTTTTATTCAAAAAATGATAAAAGCTTATCAACAGGAATATAATTCGTAAATAAAATTGCAAAAACTTTGTACATAAAAATATTTTTTTCCGATTAAGTTTTTATTCGTAATTAGTATTTTATTATTAACTTTCAACAAATGAGCATTTCGGTATGTTGTTATTTGTATCAGAAAATAATATAAGATTTGAGAAGTAAAAATAATCTAAAATAAACGAGTTACTATAGCGTATAGCAAGTGTACAAAACTCTATAAAGATGGTAGTCTATAAAACAGTGTTATTAGAAATAGTTAGAGGTAAAAAGAAGAAGACGTTAATTGTTAAAGATGTAAATATGACCAAAGAAAAATTCAACTTCCGGAAAAATCTTATGAACTACTTTCGAACAACCTTTTTTATTATACAATAAACGAAAACCTCTGTCCTAATCTATATCTTTTCATATTTCTCATTTTTGTGATGTTTCGGCTATTTAAGCATTTCCATTTGTACTATAGTTAACATATTAAAATCAATTTTCATGTACACAACTCCTAGAAGAATGGTTGATAGTTTATCTAAAAATTTTCTCTTCTCTAGCTGTTTATTTACTAAGGATGAATATTTTTAATTCATTCAATTTTTCTCAGGGCTTTCATAACTTATTTTTTAGTCTCTCTAAAAACACATTGTGTTAATATCACTTTTTTTTTAGCGTATTTCAGTTTTAGCTTCTTACTCCGTAATAAAGCAAGATTGTGAACTAAAAAATAATTAGTTTCAGGGGTGGTATGAAAATAGATTTTGATATGTTGACTGGGATGAAGTTTGGAAAATTATCAATAGAAACGTTACAAAAATAAGAAACGTATAATGATATAATAAAAAACTGTAATAAGTATTTGTTAATATTATATAATTTTCCTCTAGTATTTTAATCGTTTTTAAATAAAAAATGCCCCAAATAAATATGTTTATTATAATCATAATTTATAAAAATAATTTTATTTAACTTACTTCTGTTTCATTTTTTTCCATCCATAGCCTCTCTAAGGTTTGTGAATTTTTTCCATTATTGGATGTTCGGCTTTACATATGAACGAACAGAAACTGAGGGAAAACCGGAGATAAAATACTTTACTGGTAGAAATATTTTAACGAAACTATTCCAAACAAAAATCAAAGGGTGGACATTCGGTGAGCTTGAGCGGAACGTAGTTGTAAAGATTGTTAAGTCTGATCTTTTAGTTTTGGATAGCGAATTCTTGATGTACCAGCGTTGTATCTTGCGGTTCGCTAAGCATGGTTGTATTACAAATAGACCGTCCTTAGCTGAGTGGGTTGAGGAGTAAGTCTTGGCAACCTCGTGACTGCAGCGGCGCAGGCTCGAATCCAGTATAGATGGTCGACATTTATTTCTGTGGCGGTCCCAAAAAATGTAAACTTGACCTCCAACTGTAGATAACCCCCTTCCTTCACCATATTTCAGAAATCACTATGAAGAGGTCATACAAAAAAAAATTTTTTTCAATACAAATATTTTCTTACGCGTTTATTAAAAAATTAACATCAATCCTATAATTTTATTAACATATATTGTTGTTCCTTATGGTGAAAAATAGGTAATTACCTGACTGTTATGTAATGCAAAGTGTATTCAGTACCACGTGATGGTATAGGAGTATGAACCGTCCTCACGTTCAGGCTGGCATACATTAAACGACTCGCTATTTGGTAGAGGTAATATTGTCCCAGCTTCTGTTCCAGAGATCATCTCTGAGCTGCATAACAAGTACGTTGCCGTGTCTCCCGCCTGGTCGAAATCTGCTCCTTCTTGGTATAGGTAGAAATATTGGAAGTTAAGATCAACATATTGTCATTCATTAAAAGATATATTTTCATAACTGACACTAAAACGTTTATTTAGCTGATATATATTGTGCCAGTTTTCTAGTTTTTTTCTATGTCATTAGAAACAGGTCTTTATTTATCAAACCAATCTAATGAATAAAAATAGCTATACATTATAGTATTCTCTTAGTTTACACATGTTTTGGAGTAGATTTAAAATTTTAAGTTTATATTTATATTTATTCTTGGTACAATTTCACCCCAACGAGTGGGCCAATATAAGGCCAACGTTTTTCCCCTTCTTAATTAAACAATCATACATCTCTTAATTTGAAGTAAAATCGCATACAGTTTATTTTTAATTTAAAATATAAGATTTTTTTTTTAATTTTTTAATTATATGGTGTTTTTTCAGGATCTAAAAATAAATCCGTCTCTGCTCCCATGCGATTAGTACGCCAATGACATTTTACTGAATAATCAATATAATTTGACACATTTCGCCCCATAAAATGAACTTATTCCTCTTTCGCTTCCATTATACAATGATTGCCATCTGTCTTTGATTTCCTTTGCCGGGAGTTAGCTCATTTCTGTTTCAAGATTGCTTTACCTTGTCATGGGAGCTTCTCTTGCAGCTCGATCGGTCAGTTCTTTTCCTGCGGTTCCTACGTGACTTGGGACACATATTGTAACTGTCATACCTAGATTTTACAGAGTGTTTGGTAGAAATGGGTGCAGGAAGTTTTCGAGGTGTTTCAAATGCATACCATCTAAGTATTTTATTGAATTTACGAATCTGAAATAATTATTATATTGTTGTGGATCAAAGACATACAGAACTGAAGTTCTGCTGCAATTGCATGACATATTTACTGCCGAATTGAACTTCTTTTAATATTTTTAATAGTGTTATATAGGGGAATTCGAGAGAGTGAATTTGTTGATCAAATGAAATAAAAATTGTGAAATGGAAGGGAAAGAAAAAAAAAAAGAATAAATTGAAAAACTTGTATTTAGTGTGTAGGCTGGTATTAATTGTATAAGAAAACTGTGGGAAAAAAATGTTTTCTTTCTATTTTATTATATCAAATAAAAATATGTAATTTATGTATGTCCGATCACGGATTGATTAGTATGATGTGTAATGTAGCAACCCGATGTATTTGGGCAGCATGAATGAATAAAGCAATTAATTAGGTTTAAGTAGTGTAATAAGATCACACAAGTCCATGCTTAAGGAAAATATCGTTTCCTCATGCAAATGTTTAAAGAATTTACAAAATGAACATTTCATCTTCTGGGACATTGCTACAGTGAAATAGTCTGTATACCAAAGCTCGACTTACCTAAGTTCAGTGAAGAATTAATGTTAAGTTTTTTAAAGATAAAAACATAAAATTGTTTTCTCTTCTTACATTTAGCAGTGATGTTTCGTTTCCTTTGTTTTGTGTGATACTTCACGATCTCTCCTTTAAGTAGTTTGACTAGATCACATTTTCTTATCTTATTTTTTAGAAATTTCCAAAACTTACGTTGGTCACCATTTTCTAAGCTCATCTTTAATGTTTTCTCTAAATTTAATTCATCGTTTGAGTATAAAATCTATGGAAGGATCCGTGTTTGAATGTAACGTGTCGATAAGAATCATTTTGCGTATCTTCAAGCAAAAGTAGTTAGCAGAATGTGATTAATTTGGCACTAGATCCATTTAAGTAATTTACAATTTCTGATCAAATAATTTTGACGAAAATCATATTTTCACGTATCCATAAGCGAAAGTCGTGGACAGAACCTTATAAAATGGATACAGGTAGGACTGCATATCAGCCTACACTATCTCAGAAAGATTTGAAATCAATACCTGAACATAAATTTGATTACAGACTGACAAACAGACAAGAAACCAAGTTTGTTCCTTGGTGTCTTGTCATATCGCAGTATGGAAGGAAAAAATATTCTGTTTTTTTCCTGCATAAATACAATAGCTCCAGTACTTCTTTTTTTCAGTGAGAAATGAATATAATATAACAATGGTGAATTTTCAATCCCAGTTAAATATATTTATAAAAATGTTAATGCTGTATCTATTCTAGGCTATCTTTTGAAACTCGATTAATTTACGGGCTACTGGGTTGAAAAGACATTTCCAATTTCGCCTAGAAAAATATTTACTATACCAGGGAAGGCTTAGCCGGGAACAATCTTCTGTCGCTCAGGAGTATTTTGATGTAGCCGAGAATAAATTATCATATAGACAAGATTACCAAATCCTATCTCGGCCAACATAATTAAACTCCAGGCAAGAAGTTATTCCCTCTTCGTCTAGTTATTAAATTTATCGATCCAATGTTGTATTGGTTTTATAGACTATCTGATCTCATACACACATTAATAATTGGTTATTCCTATTATTAAATAGTTATACCTTCTGATAACAAAACTCATTAAAATTGTATTTATACGTAGAAGGAAATTTCCATGTCGGTATAAAAGAAGAAGTGTTCAGTAAATTGAATATTAATTTTAATATTGTTTAGTAAATATTAAAATATATCGATTTAGGATTTTTAATTAGGAAATTAATTAAGTTAGGTTTTGAATCAATTAATTAAATAAGTTATTTATTAAATTAAACAGAATTAGAGAAAATTATTCATGAATGATTCATCAACTGTTTTTTTACTCAAATTAGAAAGAAACATACATATTAAAATTTTGCAAAAAGACAATTATGAAAAACAGTGGGTCCCTTACTCGCACCTAGTCTTATAAACGCTAGGGAACGAGCAGAAGGAGTGAAAGCAGGAAGATGAAATTTTTGAGATCCACTTTTTTGCCTTACTTGAAAATATCAAATTGTAAGTTAGATATAAAAAAATGAAATGAAGCATGAGAAAGTTTATCTTTAACCCAGATCCGTCCCATGAATGACTAGAATTATACATGTTTACCTAAAAAAAAAAAAAAAAAAACTCAACGAAATGTGTTGCAAAAAATTACATTATACGATATTAACTGTATTTCTCAATTATTTTCTGGGATGCATTTGATAAGGATTAAAATTATGTAATATATTTTTTATACGATTTTTAAAAACTTCTTTTAACAAATTATAAGGTTTCCTGTGTTATTTGGTTTATTCTCAGGATTTTTAAAGTTCAATACCCCTATTTTATTATTTGTATCACTTATGTATGTAAACATAAACGCGTATGTACCGAAATATTCTGATATTTTTACCTTATAAAAATATCATTCATATATAAGCTAGTTAAGAATCAGACACACCCCTTTTCCACCTTCATTCAGCGCTATACTGACGAATTTTACAGATCAATGGCAATGCTATTCTAACTGTTGAAAATTTATTCCAATATCGAAAATATCAAAAGCGTTATTATTGAAAACGTCAACTAAAAATTAAGAAAATGTTAGAATTCAGAAAGAACTTTTGAAGACACTATTAATTCATTTTTGTTAACTAGGCAAATCATCACTGATGTCCGTGTTAGAAAGAGAGATAAGAGAGAAAGGGAAATTTAAAAAAAAAATATATTAAATTAGATTTAATGTATTTTTATCCTTTTAAAAATTTTTATTAAATCGTTCAAAAATACTGATGAATCTAGTTGAAAAATTATTAGGAGTGTGAAACATAATAATCTTTGAATAATTAGAATTTTTTTTTATTGCAGTTAGTTCAAGAGTTTTGAAATATGTGTAATCAAATATGTTTAAAATTTACTTTCGGTATTTTTATAAGCAGAGATCCAAGAAGCTTTCTCTATATTCACGTACAGATAGAAATTATTAAATACAGATACATATTATCACGTCGACTCAAGTTCTCTTGTTGTTAGTATATAACTTAGTACCATAAAGTACCAAAGCGTATTTACTCGAATTAACGTCTCAACCTCAACTGAAAGAAAATGTAGGAGCTTCATCTCGTCAGTCGGAGTTTATGATCCATTAAAGTAGTCATAAACTTTGATTGATTATTACGACTGCAATAGAACATATAGTGGGTGGGATAGTACGTAAGTAGCAGAAACCCTAACCTATAGTGGATATTTATTTATTACCTCTTTCGTGATCATTTCTAACATGCAAGGAGCAAAGGGATTATCCTACAGATTACTATCCTATTCGAACTAGAGTGGGAAGGTCGAGTTTTAATCCCGTATGGACGCCATTAAAAAATCGTCAACTCGATCAGGCCGGTTCATAGTTTTTGGAGTAACGTCTTAACACACTGCAATAATCTCAGCACACAATCACACCAAGTTTCAATCTTTAAATACGTCGACAGCTATCTAAAAGCTTACCGATATGTTTATGAAAATGAGTATTTACTTGAATTTTTAAGTAAATGAGCATAAGTTTGATTAAATCGGTTAGATCTCTGCGGGTTCGATTCCTGCAAGGAGCAATTAATGTAAATATATCATTACATTCTACATTTATCTGATGGGCCTTATTTCTTTATCAATCATTATAAAAATTAAAAATAATTATACTTTGCGTTTCATTATGGGGACGACTATTTATTATATTATTAAGAGTAAAAAATATTATTGTTACAAAGAGTTAAAAATTTAAAAGTACTAATAAGTAAAAACTTGATGGTAAATATTATTATGAAACGGAGGTGGGTACTTCGTGGTGGGTAATAATTCTAGTGGGACCTCAAGCTGGAAAATAAATAGATTTATTTCATTTTATTTCGTACATATTCAAGGTGCGTGTTACTTATATATCGCCTATCTTGGAGTGTTTTTATACAATAGGATCTGGCTCATACGTGAAGTGGGCTGAGATGAAGAAAAGAGCCGTGAAGGTTCAGCTCACGACCCGACGATAAATATCTTACTCCTTCTCCCCCCAGCCACCCCTCATCCCCTAGCTTAGGATTAGCTCCCCTAGAACTACACTCAGTGCCTAGGCTGTATATACTATCTTTATATAGACAGATAAAACAATGAGCTTACCCCATCCGACCACCCAGTAGAGATCACTTCTTTAGATTACTTGTGATTATACTTCAGGAATGGTTAATTGGTATTTTTTTAATTTAGGTATATTTGCTTTTATTTTTAATTTGTATTTATCTTTCACAAAATTAACCTTATATTATATGAATTTTCTTTTCTTAATGGGTAATATGGGGATTATTCTTATACAAACGACACCCCTAACTATTTACAATTTACTGCATAATTTTAAGTAATAAAATAAAATTTTAAAAAGTAATCAAAATAATATTAGCTATAATTGAAGAATGGAAGAAAAAAATTAACTAACAAAAATGATTAAAATGTATTAATGAATACAAAAAATAATGGATGTATGTTGTAAAAAAATAATTTGAAAAAAAAACCCAGAAAATATAAAATAAAATAAATAATAACAAATAAATTCCGAATTAATAGCAGAATGTTATGAAACAAAACAAAAATTGAAAATAAATTGAAGAACGAAGATTACTGGCAAAAAGAAAAATACAGATTAAATATAATATTTGTTTTGTCACACCATCTTTCTAGGTTTAGGTATGTAGTTACTAACTAATTTGAGAATAAATTAACAAAAAAAAAATAATAATAAACGATAACAATTAAATTTAGAGTTTATAGCAGAATTCCATAAAAAAAAAAAAAAAAAATTGAAAATAGAATGAAGAATAAAGCATGAAAAGTATATGTACTCAGAAAAAGAAAATTACAGATCTAATATAATTTAGGTTTGTCTACTCCATTTTCCTTGGTGTAGCTATGTATTGAATAAATATTTTGAGAAAAAAGAAACAGAAAAATAAAATTAATAATTACAAATAAATTTAGAGTTTATAGCAGAGTTCCATAACAAATAAAAAAATTATGTTTTGAAAATAGAATGAAGAATGAAGGATGGTAAGTATGTGTACTCTGAAAAAGAATAATTCAGATCCAATATAATTTTTGTTTTTATACACCATTTTCCTTGGTGTAGCTATGTTATGAATAAATATTATGAGAAAAAAGAAACAGAAAACTAAAATAAAATAAATAATTACAAGTAAATTTAGAGTTTATTAACCAGGATCTTCGAGATAAAGTTGCTTTTTCTTTGTAGGAAGCCACTGCACCATTAACCGACACACTTTTTTAAAATAGTTCCCCTATTGGATAATATATGATTGTTCCCCGAAAGTTATAAGAAACAGTTTTAAATTCTTAGTTTTTCTAATAAATAATATATGGGTAATTATCTTAAAAAGTGAGCACTTTAGTGGACTAAATCCGTACTCAGAGGAATAAACATTACTGAAGCAGAAATCTAACAGAAAATAGACCAAAATTAATTTTTCTTTTAAATACATGGACCAAAACACTTCCTGGAAGTGATCCAGATTCATCCATTTGTGATATCCCAAGCTCTGAGATGGTATACCAGACATGTTCTACGTACTATACCAAATTATTTCGTTTTTTTCTTAACCGTGTAATATAGTTTCAAAAATTTTTTAAATTTATGCTTAAAAAATGCTTACTAAACTTGATCTTATGTAAAAATATATCTAATCTTAATCTTCTAGAAGTATTAATCTTCAAATTTTTAAGATTGTGTTTATTGTTTTTTTCCCCCTTGAACATTACATTTTTATACGTAACAACGTTTTTCATAAAGTATTTATTTAATTAGGAATGCTTGTTTAAGACTGTTCAAGTTGAGTTAATTAAATCACTTTTTTTAACCTTATTATGAAAGCTTTAAAATTTATTACTCTGTGTGCTTGTGAATAGGAGAGGAATGAAAACACATATTACTGGGCGATATATTTCTTGAATATATATCTCTTTTTCACAAGGTGAAATTTGGCTTGATATCGATAAATATGCTATTGATATAATGTTAGTTCGCCAGAATTTCACTCAGTAAATATAATTCAAGTGATTGCGACGAATATGCTGGATGTGTGTTGTATGGCTTAGTAAGGAATAGGTTCCTAGTTCAAAGTTAACAAACACTGATCTGACGGGTCAGTGTCCGTGGAGTGTACCAAAGCGTAGGTGGGAGGATAGCGTCAAGAATGCTCCAGTAGATTTGGACGGGAGTCTCTGTACAAATTAATGTGTACAGCGATTAGTGTTATTACTTAATTAGAGGGTACTCTCCTAGTAGGAATGTCTGCTTAAGTAGCTTAAGAAATACAATAAATCAAAAAATCTGTTTTGTAACTAAAGAAAGTAAAAAAAAAAAAATGTTCACTATATAAGTGTCCACTTCTATAATAATGACCCGAATACGAATGTTTTAATACAGAAAAATGATAATATCCAAAAACATTTTATGCATTGAAAATAGAATATAGAAAGAAGCATGGAAAGTGCATGTTCTCCGAGAAAAATAAATATTCAGATCCAATACAATTTTTGTTTTGTTACAGCATTTTTCTTGGTTTAGAACTTGGATAAAAAATGTAAGAACCCATACATTATAAAATTTCTCATACGCACACAGACATATGAAGGCAAGCCTTATCCGTAGAGGATGTATGAAAGTTGCAAATATTTTTGTGGAATTTTTTTTTTGCTAGGAATTCTTATTTTCACTTCTGGAAGAAGGGGGCCGGTGGTCCGCTTCTCACGCCTTGGGATCTTGGCCCACTTGTTTTTAAACTCGTTTAATGATTTCTACCGTATTCGTCAATAAGATTTATTATATTTTATAACTAAAATAACTTTTATTTTAGTTTTTTTTCTCACTCTTCTTTTAATTTTAGTATTATAAACAAAACTAATACATAATAAAATTTAACATTTAATTGTTAAAAATTTAGTTAATTAGTTAAATTTTTATTTATAATTTTTTAATTTCAAGTCTTCGTCAGGGCTACGAACAATGACCAAGATAATGAATAAAAAGGAACTACAAATACCTAATATTAAAAATACATAAATAGTATTTAAAGAAAATGTTTAGTCTAAGTATTATATTATTTCATTAAATATGTTATGTTACTAACATATAAGTTTTATATCCCACTTTTTTCTGAAACTTATTTTTAAATAATTTTGATTTTATACAGATATTTATCTACTTGATTTTTAGATGCGTTTTATTTTTTGGTCTTTCCTCTTTATTAATTGTCTATCCTCTAGCCCTTATCTTCTAATAATACTTGACTATACATTTTCTTTCAACACTATTTATGTATCTTTATTCTTAGTTATGTTCTTACTATTCTGTAATTAATTTTATTCATTATATCTTGATTTTTTTCTTAGTGCTGATGAAAGGTTGATATTCTGGCCTAACTTTTGGCACTAATAAATGAATTCTTACTTATTTATGTTCTTCACTGATCGCACCCTCTAAACCTAAATATTATTCTTTATATTTATATTGATAGTCATATTGCCAACCATTAACGCATCATTTTTTAATAACTAATATTTTTTTTTAAATTTGATTTAATCATTTTTTATTTAATACGATCCTATTAATGCAAGATAATTTTTATTTTATAATTAAAAGATATAATAAAATTAAAAAACTGAACATTTATTTTTGGTATTATGTTATATTGGAAGTGTTACGTTAGAAAGAGTGTTATTGAAGTAGTCTCTTTGATAAAATACGACTAAAAACTGGTTAGAGGGGCTTCCGACGGGAAAAATATTTTTAAAATAAATTTAAAAGCGAGGAGTTCTTAGCGTTAAGTAGTTGCCTGCCCAGACTCGGGTGGGGTGTACATTATTTAATTAGGATCAGGTGAGACTTCACAATTAGCAGGGCCTTCCAAACTGCTTCTTTGGAATTTATGTGGCTTTGGAAGGATTAATTTGCCTCTGGCAGAGTTGATATTTTTGTCTTAATTTGTGCGGGTTTATTCCGTGGAGGAGGGAGTAAGGTAACTCTTGAAATAATAAATGGTCTGGGCTGATATCGCTGTTCCACGTGCGCCCCGAATCCTTCCTATATAATCATTTATAATTTCCATTTCCAATTAAAAACAAAGACAGTATTCTGAAAACCATTACAATCATTTAAAAATGACTATATAAATAATAATTCGATAAAAACAAATTAAACGGTTGTTGTAATTATTTAAGTACATTCATTGAAACCTCTCAAACCTCTCTTTTTAGGTACAACTATTTTTATAAGACAGTTGTTAATAAAGCGAGAACTAGATTGTGTAAAACAGAGCTTAGCTTATGTTATGTAGCCTCTTTTTAGGAGATCCAGTGTGGGCGGAAGAGGACAAAGAAAATAACTTGAAAATAAATAAGTAATTTTTTATTTTTTTAAAGGGCATAAAATCCGTTATAAATTATAAATACAAGTCATAAAATATACAATCCACAGGAATGCCAACTCAAATTGTACTCACATACTATTTTTACTTTTTTGCAGGATTTCATGAAATGAATAAGAGTTAAAGTGGTGGCCAACGTTTTATGTTTATGTCATTATGCCATTAAACTCGGCTGATTCAGGATCCCGGTCATAAATTTTTAATTTTTTTTATATATATTTTTATTATCTACTACAGTGATTGTTTCGTTAATATTCTGAAATGTCCTAAAACACATTTTAACTTATTAAAAAAAAATTTGTTTTTAATATTTATTTATTGCTATTTACAGCTGTACATTATAATACATTTAGTAAATCTGATTTAAGAAAAAAAATAAAAATTTAAAAAAAAATTAAAAATTAAAAAAATAATTTTGGTAAAATTTCAACTTAAACTTGCATGTAGTAAATTATTTTTTATTCCAACAGATATATGAGAAGTAAAGATGTATTTGGATACATAAATATTGATGCGTGGCATTCGTGACATTGAGACATGACAGTGCCTAAGGCCAGTAGAAGAGTCAAAACCTCTTTTATCTACAGGTTTTTAAAACCTCTAATTAGACGACAGGTTGAAGATTTGTTTGCATTTATTTTTTCTTAAAATGCATCAACCTCACGAGATTGTCGAGAAGTAACTTATGGTCCTTTCTTTTTATAACAGACTACCTTATTTTGATCTTTTATTTCCGTTTGTTTCAACAACCTTCAAATTTTTGTAATGACACATCTGGAACGCTTAAAATATTTTAATAAATTGAGGTTAAATTATACGGTCTTGTCGACCAAATGAAAAACCTTATAGAAATCCACAACTTGTGACGGGGATATAAGAATACGCATGGATCGATCAATCATAATCGAGCTTCAAACATTCCAATCTTTGGGTTCGTTGTACAAGAAAACAACAAAATAATTGGTTGCATTATGTAAACTTAAATATTTAGGGATTTAGAAAACCATAATTCATTATCTATGCAAATAATAAATTTTCTTTTATCATATTAAATTCAATTTTTTTTCTCATAAAAATGGGTATTCCAAGATTAACTTGGTTTAATATAAAATGAGGTCATTTGTTCGAGATTTATAAAGTGATTATTTTCGTCAACCTAGCAGTTCTCATTTATAAAAAGCATTTTTGTTCCATCTTGTGAGCTTACATCAATGACTGCGCAGATTAAGTATAAAAATCGTTAAATTCATTTTTTTTTTATTTTTAGTATCAAATTACTTTTTGTCAAATCCTTTCAAGTTCAAATATCCCCATATAGGTGACTAAGAGGATTTGAATTAAAACCTATCATTTCCGCCCTAAAACCGTAACTCAAAGCACTCTTTTAAATTAAAACATTTTTCTGATTGCCTTTCCTCTGAAGGTTTCATATATGAATAAAACGAGATATATTTTTTTTGTATTTCATGTTCCTAATGCTATTAAATACGTATATTTATTCGTGAACTTCATATCTATTACTTTTATCAAAATGTCTTAGCAAGAGGCTATACAGCTTTATCTTCAATCAAATATTGTAAAATGTCTTGATAATTAGGTAATGGAATGAATGTTTAACAAAGTATATTTTCATTATTTTTTAGTTAGTTAAAAGTAAATATCATCTAAAATGTAATTTAAATAAAATTCAGTGTCGCGACTTTTTTCACTATTACTTAATTTAAAAAAACGAAAAAACTTCATTTCTACAACTCATCAAGAGCCTTTGTTCTACAACTGTAAGGAAGTATTGCTTCCTTTATTGTTTAGACTAGCGGTGGTACAAGGAGGTGATTTGATTAAGATCAATCTCATTTGTTCAGTTTTTCGACCATTCATTAATACAAATTTCGTGTAGGCTGGGTGTGTCCCAGTCTTTTTTTTCTTTTTGATTTTCTATACCTGAAATTTTTCGTAATTTTATTTTATTTTTTATATTTACTTTATCTGCTTCAATACATTTTTCTTTAAAAAAATTACATCAAAGAAATGAAAATAAGTAATGTAATACACTCAAGTAAGACAAACATGTAATGTTTCTTTGGAAGCAGAGGGTGTTATTCATTAGTGTTTGTTGTGATTGTATGTTTTTCCAAGCTGTAAGTAAAATGCAATTACTTCATTGTAGTAGACAGAAATAGATAATATTCATGTTTTATCTGTTGATTAAAATGGAAATAATAAACCGAAAAAGCGTTGGATATGGTAGGAACTGCATTAATCCGGAAGTTTAATAATTTAATAATAAATATTAAACATTTCATTCTTTTTTTACTTTTAAGTCCCATGGGTCTAAAGGGTTTGACATGCTGTGGGTCGGTAACTATAATTATCTCTTATACTGACTGCATTTTAATATATAATTACACTATTTTTTTTCCTAATATATATATATATATATACTTGCCTCTAAAATTATTATTATAATAATAAAAATAAAATAATTATTATAGTAAAAAGTTACCCATGATTCAAACCAAGGGTTCAATCAACTTTAAGGCACTTTGTGCACCAATGTGAAGATATTCTTACTTTAAAGGAATCATTACATAAATAGTAGTCCAAGGATACTTACCATATCGAAACTCGATTAAATGTTCACAAATTGCCTCTTCACAGGAGGTCAATTAGTCTAAACCTTAGGGAACTTCTAACCAAAGCTACAGAGTCATCGAAGAAGAAGATTAGAGGCTCAACTTCACCCCAACTAACCGTCCATATAAGACCAAACTACATCAACTAAACGAGGAAGTCTAAAACCGCGTGAGTGCCGTTACCAGTGTCTTCGAGATATTAGCGGCTGGAATCAAATTTCAACGGATTTATCAAATTCTAATATTTATCTGAAGCTATTTAGATTTAAAAAAACAAAACAAATATAAGTTATAAGAAACTAAATCTGTAAAAACTCATTTCGATAGCGGAAAAAAATTTTAACATTTTCTGATGTAACAAAAATTCAAGAAAAAAAAAACAAAAAGAAAAACGTAATGGGTTGAAAAGTTTTATATTAAAAAAGTAAATAGGAGTATTTATAAGGACGTAGATAATAAAACTTCAATAGTTATGACTTCATAAAAAATAATAAGAAGCACAATTTGAATGGATAAAGGGTTAGAAAATGTCAACAGCAGACCAAGGCCTAACCAATGGTACCACAATATCCGGTCCTCGAATAGCCTTTAGAAATAACTTTTCTTGTCATTAAAAAGATTTAAAAGCAATGAAAAACATAAATAAAACCTAACCAAACAAATATAAATTCTAAAGACTAACAAATCAAGAAAAATCTACATAACGGTGAGTAGGTGCGGAAAGAAAACAGTAGAGAAATAGTGATTTTTATGTTTTTGTCCAAAGACCAAAAAGGACCTGGGATTTCTTCGGACTGATATTTAAGTAACGATTCCTTTAAAGTAAGGATATCTTCACATTGGTTCACTTATTATCTTAAATTTGATTTAACCCTCGATTTGGATCATGAGTAACTTTTTACTGTTATAATAATATTAATAATAATCATAAGTAAATTTTAGAGGCACGTGTTTTTTTTTTTCAGAAAAAAAGATAGTGTATTAATATATTATATATCAATTTCTTTTTTGAGAGTAATAAATTTGAAGTTGAAAATTATAATAAATTAATTATAATTTATCAATCAACAATAATGTAGGTATAAAATATTCTAATAATGGATTTATTGGTTGTTTATAATCCAATTATTTCTTAACTATTAGAATTTAGCTCATTTCCTATAACAGATCTCGTCTGTATAAATTTTATTATTTAAAAATTAACTCTGTTAAGCGAATTGCTTTCAAGAGATCTTTGGATAAGCTAAACTGTATATAAAAAAGACTGTCACTTAATATTTTTCTTTTTTTTTAAGCTCCTTTGTATTCCCCTTCTTGATGAGGCAGCCAACAATTTTTTCATCCTGAATTAGCAAGATGGCTTATTGTATTTTTTCATGTAATTTCCAAATTATTCTTGATCCTTTCTTCGACATCTTTAATCTTCTTTGTTAAATATTGTAATGTTTGGAGTGTTTTCGATAAACATGAAGTGTTTTGAGTTCAGCTCATGAATTTCGGTTGAGGGACTAAATTGGAAATATAGAGGAATTACATTATTATATAAAGTAAGTATTTAAGCTTGGATTGAGGAATCATAGGAATGCAGTGCTAGATGAAGAAGAATACGAGGCTATGGGTTTTTTCTAACATTATCGGTTAGTTAAAAAACAACAACAATATAGTGACTGTTCAACTACTTAACTATTTGAGGGGAGTTACGAAGCGAAGGAACAATTTCCCCTCTTTGAGATAAACCTCCCCACCAAAGCTCCCCCCACATGGGTCTTGCCTAATTTGTTTACACATAAAAAAAGGTTTTCTTAAAATTTTGATAAGACCCGAATGGAGTCGGCTATGTTTGCTATATGAACAAAAATTAAAACATAAATATTAATCAAACTCATCAAAAAGAAGTGATGTAAGAATTCCGGTTAATTCTTGGAATTAAATATTAGGATATCTGCATTTAGCAGATTTGTGGATGGAAAAAAACTAAATTGTTTTAATGTTTCCAGCAGTACGTATTGCATAAATCGTCCAGTTTAATCAATATAAGAAATAAAAACGTATTTTTAAAATTAATTATTTAAATGAAAGTTATAAGTGTGTTGTTATACAAAGACATGAATGGATGGGAGTGTTATGTAATAAAAACTAGAATCTGAAAAAAATTGAATTCAATGATTTTTATTCCCTATTTTTTATTAGAAAATGTTAAATGTTTAACTTTTTAAAGGTACTATTTAAATTTTAGAAAAAAAAAAAGTTCTACATAGAAAAGAGTATTCAAAATACTCTTCCAAGAAAAACGTTATTCCTTCAACCTCACACCTTACCTTTATCCACCCATGCCCTCATTTTATAAAGGCTGTAGGTTTTTTTTCCCCGTATTGAACAACCTTATAAGAGCGCCAAGTATTTTTTTATATGTAGATTTTCTATGTATAAATTATAATAGGTGTATCAAAATAGATTAATTTTTTTAAATAAATAATTTGACAATGAAATATAGGGATGAATTAATCGAGAAATTAAAAAAAAAATAAAAAAGAATACTTTATTAACAAATCATAAATAGGGAATTAGAGTTTTACAATAAGAAAGGCATTTTTTTCGCTCGACCTATTCCATTATTTAATTATTGGCGTATCCATTAACAAGTAAGTAATTACACCTTAAATTACAACTGTTGACAATTTGAGCTACGGTAATTAATTGTTTGATATTGTCCTGTACGCTGAGTAAATAAATGAATTTTAGCCCAGTAGAACCCCATTTATCTGTTCTAGGCTGAACCGAAATCTGGCCGGATTAGTGAAACAGCCTAGTTAATCTGGAGTTTATAAAATAAAACAAAAGTCATGTGTGAAGGGACCCTCACTGTGGATTCAAGTTATTGTTATCGCTATTATTGTGCTTTTTAAAAAAACACAAATGTTAAAACCGGGAAAGCGAAAATTATTAACAAAAAAATTTCATTTTGATGCTTTGAATTAGTATTTTATTGTTTCTAGAGGTGGGCATAACCAATTGACATTTTGTCGCTGCCTGTATTACAAGAGTTTAGGGAAACATTTCGTAACCGTGAAGATCGGGAGGTACCGGATGAAAACATTTGAAACTGTTCAAATCAAATGTTACCATTTTTCTCCTTCATTTATTCATAAAACTCTTTAATATTTTATATTTATTAATTTTTTATTGTTGCTAACAATGAGAACTGTGTATTTTTTATAAATAAATAAAATTAAACGTACTTTAGGGGAAGATTTTTTAAAAATTTGTCATTTAAGCCCTATCATACTACTTCAGTTAAAGTAAGAGCTAGCTGATATTATAGACTATTCGATTGTACATTGAAATGCCAAGTTTAATGAAAATCGTTTGGAAAAAATGATAAAATGTGAAAAATTGATTCCACAAAGTTACTCTTTCGGCCAGTTGATTTAATCGGTAAAGTTGCTGTCACATCACACGTATATATGAGCATTAAGTTTGTGAATTCACTTTGGTAGGACTTCGTTTTTGAGCTTACAACGCCCGCATCCTGGGAAAAAGAGACCATTTTGTAGATATTAGTAATTTGGACTCATGCGACCTAAAACGCGTATTTTTGTTGATAACTTGAATTAAAAATTGTACACGATCACAAAACTATATCTTACTACATATTCCATGTATAGCTAAGTGGAGGTAATAAATTATATATTAGGTAAATTTAAAATCCAATATATAACAAAATATATAAGTAGCAAATTAATATATATATATATGGGTTCAGTTAAATTTATTAGACCAATTTAATATAACTTAAAATAAAACATTATTTGAATAGAAGGGTTAATTTAAACGATCTTTTAATTTTTAACGGTTATCCCAAACGTGGTATGCGAATCACAAATTGTGTTTGCTGTGTAACCGAATTAGTGCTGGATCACTTATTTATTTTTTCTTATCACTGGTTCATCTGAAAAGCAGGTTAGGGGAAGAACGATTAAACGGGGTGGTAGTGTATTTCAGAAGTACAATAATAGTGTTTTAAACATATGTATAATTAATTAAAATATTGATTTACATTATCAAATTGTTTACTCAGTGTTACGTTTTGCACTATTGAAACCGGTTCAAGTGTTGTACTTGGCGGATTGCATGAATTAATTACATGACCATACTACCTCATTACTACCATTTAATCTATTAATTGGTAGTTGGGGTGCAGTTTACGTGTGCCAATATCAGCAAGGAGGTCATGATCTATTAATTTTTGTTTTATTTTTTATATTATCATATAGTGTTAAATATTATTACATTTAAATATTATTAAATTAAAATTATTATAATGAGGTGTATATAGTTGACCGTAGATTACTGATTGGAGAACATGGTCGGGGGGTGCGGTTAGCAAAGAAACAACATAAATAAACAAAAATATTTATTTATGCCGACGTTTCGACTTGATTTTCAGGTATTCAGCAGCGCTATAAAAACAAAAATACAACAATCATCATTTAGAGAGAGGGAGAAAAAAAAATAAAATAGATAAATATATATA
>NW_027108122.1:3811915-3812599 GCF_000696795.3 Halyomorpha halys
TACATATAAATGTGAGCAACAAATAAATGATACAGTGGAAAGAATCTATAAAGAATTAGTTAAAGAAATTAGGAAGGAACATTGTTATAAATTGCAGGAAAAGCGGCTAGAGTGCAGGTAGGCAAAATACGTTATTTAAACAGAAATCAAAAGGTCAAAAGATCGTAGAGATAAAATAGTCAACGTGAGAGTAAAGCAAGAAAAAGACCAATATAAAAAGGTGTAAAATGTAAAGTAATGAGAGCCCAAAAAATAATAAAATGTATCAATATATAAAGGGCGTGTAAAAAACGGATATATTAACGGGGAGTATGTAAAAAACAATGTTATAGAAAATAAGAAGAAATATGGAGAAATAGGTAATAAAGAAATAAGAGAGAAAAAAATAACTTACAGTTGTAGGCAGAGATTTCTTCATTTCCTATTTTCCATATTTCTTCTCATTATTATATTCCAAATTATTATATTATCATATAGTGTTAAATATTGTTTAAAATGTTTATAACTAATGGTACTAAATAATAATACATTAAGGCATATACAATATAAAGCAACATATAAATATGAGATAACAAGATTTTTTATTTATATAATTATTATAGTAAAAAGTTACCCATGATTCAAACCAAGGGTTCAATCAACTTTAAGGCACTTTGTGCACCAATGTGAAGATATTCTTACTTT
>NW_027108122.1:3813859-3815664 GCF_000696795.3 Halyomorpha halys
TGGTACTAAATAATAATACATTAAGGCATATACAATATAAAGCAACATATAAATATGAGATAACAAGATTTTTTATTTATATAATTATTATAGTATGCTAATTATTATATATTTTATATATATGTATATAGCTTCACATGAAAAAATGAGCGAAAATTATAGGTTTTCCTCGAATTAAATTAACTTAAGGGGGTATGTCTCATTAAAACCTTAATATTTACTTTTTAGTGATATTTACTGTATCCCTTGTATAGTCTAGGTAAAAATTAAACATTTTTTTAACAGAAAATTACATGCAATGTTTTCTTTAATTGAAGAATTTAGAAAGGAAATATTTTTAACTTCTTGAATAGCTGCCATTTTGTGTTCCTCTTACCATGGTTGGCATACTCTTAATTGTATATAGATTTCATTAAATAAATCAAAAATCGGGGTGAAATCACTTATTTTTGTCTTCTCTTAGACTTTTCGATTTTCGGGACAATTTGTTGGTTCTAAACCCTTATTTTTAATTACTTTATTGAAATTTACAGCTGTATTAAAAGTTTATGTAAAAAGTAAATTTGATGTTAGTTGTATAACTGCCATGATACAGGCATTTAGTGAACTCCATTAGCAATTGATAGTAATTTGCAGAAATAAATTAATTAATCATTTGATTCATAAAATTAATTTGTGAATGGCTGAATGAACATCTATCAATAGACCAATACTCACTAAACCGGGAAAGTGATCAAGTGATTAAGTAACTTAGTGAACAATATCTAATATCAGATGCTCCTCCTTTGTTGGCTGTAATGGGACCAGTCCTCAATACCACAACAAACAACTTAGCTCTTCCTTTAGTAAACAATATATGTATTGCATTTTGTGTTTATTATAAGTCAGGGTCACAAAGCAAATATTGATTGCATTTTGCAAAAACGTCCCGGAAAAACCGTAATGATGGCTTTTGTGAACTTAAAGGAGAGGTATAATTATACTTAACTGTATAATACTTAACTATATAATACTTAACTTTCTGAATAAATTGAAATAAAATATAAGGATGTATAAGTGGTTATTGTAGTTAGCTACAAGAAGCGAAGAAATCTTGTATAGGGGATTTTTTTTGTATCGTGGAATGGGGTATAATCATCATGCCTACATTTTTAAAAATGTTTTTTTAACTATATTAGTTCGAAAAGAGATCGAAGAGTTTTCTATTTTAGAATGTGGTGAAATAAATAGAAGACTCCATTATTCTTCACCAAAAATTTAAAAAAAAAAACATTATCATCTATGGACATTAAGATAACGAACGACAACAGTGTTTCTGTAAAAGTCATTTGTAGTTACCATGTTCAAGTTTAGATTCGATTTACAAATTCATTGAAAGTTGATAAATATACAGCAAAATATGATTGTTCCTTATAATGGCATGATAGCCGAAACTAAAATTATGGTGAAATAATCTTGGCCATAATCATCAAATAAATATATCTTCACCTAACATAAATGTATTAATGAATTATGTTTGTAATTCACACAGGTGAATTACAATAACAGGTTATAATAACACACAAGAGATAAAAACAATTATAAAAAAATATTTAAATTAATTCTCAAAATATACCTACCAGATGATACAGACCTAATACATCGAATGGCGATGAGTTCAATTACCACTGTGCCACTAAGGTGTCAACTTGATTGATTGTTCCACCTTCAGATCCCACTTTATGACACTGGCAATATAGGAACATGAAAAGAAATGCTCTCTCTCTCTCTCTCTCTCTCTCTCTCTCTCTATATATATATATATA
>NW_027108122.1:3815724-3826077 GCF_000696795.3 Halyomorpha halys
TAAGCAATGTTGATCATGGTTAGCACTTGGACGAATGACCCCTCATACCTTAGAAACACATTTCGCCCTCCTCCTCTTCTCGCTTTTGTGAAGCCCTTCCGACTATAGGAAGCAACTCACAGATCGGGCGTGAATTACGTGTTAGCCCATCTACAACCTTTTTCACGTTTATTCCGGTAGTGTTTAAGACAATTTCGTCTGTTTTATGACCTGAGGAAATTAATTTCGAAGTGGTTGTTCATGTTACCTAATGAATGTTTTAATTACAATTTTTTTATTATTTCTCATATCATAAATAATAATCGTTGAATTACTTATAATTCGTTATATAGAGATTAATGAATAAGTGTGTGAGCTTCAATATAACGATAACAGAAAGAATATGGCTCATGCTTGACTACATGGCCTAGGACGACAAGGAGGAGAATAAAAAACCTATTGAATTCATTAAAACGTTCAGATTTTTTATACTGTTGTATATCTGATTTTATATTATAAGTTATCGTTATATGACTATCATAAATCATCGTCTATCATATTGCTCTTAAATTCTCTCAGCGAGACTCATTATAACGAATCTGTAGATGTAATGATTAATTTTTAAACCCAATTCCTTATACCAGAGTTGCACTGAATTATAATTTCCATTAATTCAACGGCGAATTCCTTTGTGCACGATAATTATAAGGAATCGCATAGTCCAATTTTAGTATAAGTGCCACCGAAGGGAGTACTAGGGACCGCATAGTCATCGGTTAGGAAAATTTATTGGCACGTCATGGTCATGAAGGTAAATTGCACTCGATATTGCCTTCCAATATGGAAGGAAACCGGCTTTATGGATATGAGGAGAACTCTATCAAAAGACCCCGAAGCAGCTTTCATACGAAATCCCTGTTCTGGGAGGTCGTTCATCTTGTCGCATTGTGGCAATGTTCGGCACGTTGCCTCCTTTCACGCGGCGCCTCGGTTCAGTCAAGTGCCTCGTTCCCGCTTTCAAAACTTTTCTAGGGGAACATTCTCAATGCCCTTGGAAATCTTTTTATAGCTACGACAATGATTTATTATAACAAATATTCTTTGGTCTCGAAACAAATAATGTTTTTGAAAGTATTCACAGTCCAGAAAACAATAGACGTGTGTTGTAAGGATTTTGTGCTTTAAACATTTAGTTTAAAGTAAATAAACTCATTTACAAAGATATAAATAATATTATAATATTTTTTATTAATTTTAACAAATTAATCAAAACCAATATATGCCTAAAAAAGTGCATTTTATATAGAGAGGTTAGTTATTTAAATAATTTAATAATTAAAAATAGATTGTCTCAAATTAATTTGTTAAATAGGGTAAAATGAATTATAAAAACACAATTAGTTCTATCTAGTTGTTATCATAGTTAAAGATAACCTTCAAGAAGGGAATTATTCTTGTTTTATATATGTAATAGTTGATTATTATAGTGAGTTTCGTTTATTGACAATAATATGTTAATATTAGATTGATGAGACTAATAAGGAGTAACTTATATATTATATAGAAATGTTAATCAGATTAACAGTTTGTAAATAGTTTAATAAATAATGTGATGTAGGGTTAATGTTGTAAGCATATGTTAATTTTGAGAATTTGTTTCTAGCAACCTGAAGATGGGGGATAACCCCGAAACGTTGTTGTCTTTGTAAAATTTAATATAATTTAAACAAGGAAGATTATTATTCATTCACCATTTCCGTATTAGTTGATAATAAATCCTTTCAGTAGAAGATATTAATTTAAGAAAAATAAATAAACAAAAAAGTACAACTACAACAAAAGAATTATTCAAGAATTGAAAATAATTAACGAGCCTGCATTGTAAAAAGAAACTTATTTTTGTTAACAAGCATGTTATAGAAAAATAACTACATGTAGTAGAGAGGATAACAGAACTTCACCATTGTAAGAGTTTGGAATAAAAGGAAATGTGGCTCAATGACAGAGCTTCATGAAGCTAGAGATAAAGATAAAGATTAAAGATGAAACAAATAAAAATAACGAGTTTCTTATGTGAGCCATGACCTCAAATAATATTTCTCTTTCATTTAATCTTAACTTTAATTTTATATATTATTTTTGTCAAAGAACTTCAATTATTTTTATATTTAAACATCTTACTATATTATTAATCGATGTTTTACTTAATACAATTTTTTTTTTATTGTAGATTATTAATTAATTCCATAAGTCCTTCATCCTGATCATTTTTAGTTATTATTAACAAATCATCAACATATTTTGCTGTAATGAGCAACATATTTTTTAATATATTTCATAATTTTTCTTTTACATACTGTATCTATAATGATACTGTTTATATCACTGTATTTATTTTCAAGCTTTTTTTATAATCTCTTTTATTTTTTAAGTAGAATTTTAATCCGGTATGTTTGTTTAATTTTTGCGTTTAATAAATTTTAATTACTGTTCAAAATTTTTGAATAAATCTATTTAATTATATTAAAAAATATGCAATCGTACGAGTTTTTTTTTTCGTAATGATCCTCCAAAATTAAGAAATCGAAAATAACGTTAGAAATATTGAAGAGCGATTTAGAAATATATGAAAGTATTAGAGTGTAAATGTGACTAGAGACTATATTATTTTATCATTATGTTATTTTATTTATTTATTTTTCATACAGATAGTTTGATTATGTTCATTTTGTTTATTCTTCTGTTTGTATATATTTCAAGAGAGTTTTTTTTATTCATTTTTTTTATTTTAGTATGTTTGAGATCATTCATCACTATTACCTATTGCACACAACTGTGTGGCAGATTGTAATATATATCAATAAATAAAAAAGTATTTAAAAAAATATATATATGAAAGTACATACGCATAATAAATAATCACTTGTTTACTATGAATACCCAATCCTATATATTCAACTATGGAGAATTCGATGGCGCCGTTCTGCTTACAATATCACAACTGTGTTTGTAAATTAAAATAAAATTATTGTGGGTTATTTTTATACAATTTCAATGTCTAAATTAGTTTTTTAATAATAACTGGAGAGTTAAATAAAATAATGGAAGAAGATAATAGACCGCATGAAGATTGTAGGAAGATAGCCTAGGGCGGTCAATAAAGGTATCAAAATAGTAAAAGATAACTATTTATTGTTAACCAACGTTATTTATTGTTCTTTTATTGTTCGATTTATTGTTCGACCAGGGATGGTAGAGAAGTAGTATTAAAAACTAGTAACTAATACTGCTTTTTGTCCTCCTTTTTGTATTCTTCCTTAAATTATACTATTTCTTTTATATACTTTTTAAGTAAATCAAAAAATTGTTTATTTTATATTCGTATTTTATCTGTATATTTATTTTAATGTTTTGTCAATTCTTAAAATGTTTGTTTCTTGTTTTCCATTTAGCCCTGATGAAGCCCTGCTAAGTTGGGCGAAACGTTGGTTAAGAATAAATTTTTTTTTACTATTTTGATACTTTTATTGTCCCCCACTCGGACTATCTTCCTACAATAAAAAAAAATTCTAGTTTGGTTTATTATTCATTAAATTGCGCGGTTTGACAATGAGACTTTTTATACTGCTCAAACAACCAATTTATCCATACTTAGTAGCCGAGAAAAGAAAACGTTTCGTTGTCTTGAAAATTCACATTTTTAGTTCAGTCCTTGAAAAAATTCAATAAATAGAGTTAGTTTAACATAATTGACCCAAACCATTTGCTTATAAAGCTTGTGTAAAAATAGAATCATTCGTTATTTCTTTATTTTTTTTTTATTGTGTATTCTATCATATGATGTTCACTCTTTTATGGAAATAATTCAACAGAAAGCATCAGTACAGGAAGTGTTATCTGTCAACAATTGTGTTGAACGGAACAGATATTGGGGGAAACAATTTAGCGTTGTTTGTGATCCCTTTGTATGCCAGCAGACTTGAAAATCTAAAAAAAAAAAATTAACAAATAAATAAAACGTACCAAAGAGAAAAGCCAGGGTAAAAACTCATTCTTTTTCCTTTTGATCATGTGAAAAAATATTCTGTTACTGGATGGTACGAGTGTCGTCCATTGTACTTCGAAATAGCAGTCATAAGGGCTTATTGGTAATTACGATTCTGGTAGAGATTTCTCCTTTATGTCTAGTATAGAATACTTAGAAACTGTTTGAGGTATTAAATAATAATTATTTATGACATCCTACCCACCCATATAATATCCTTTAACATATCTCTGTTACCACTGCATAATAGATCTATTAGGCATTATCTGAATAATTTAACAATTGGAGATGTTCCTTTATAAATGAGGAATTTTCTATTAAAAGTTAATAGAAATACTTAAAAGTTAATATTTCTCAAAAGTAAAGCTAGTTTTTTTTGGCATATTGAAATTCTAAACCTGAAACTTATTGAGTTTATTTAAATTATCCCTCACTCAATAACTGTTCCTAATCATTTTATTCAATATAATTTTAACTTTTCTAATTCACAAGCTTCCATAATTTTTTTCAAATAATAATCTTTCAAAACTGGATATATTGACTTTTAATATTTATTATAGCCAATTGCATCGGGAATTGCAAATGGAGGATTACGTAAAAAACGATTTATGAAGTTCCACTCCTTGTTGCCAAACAGTTACAGGAGCAGTGACCAACAACTTGATAAACCCAACCTCAACCCGAAAACTGAAGCCCAGCCTGCTGCAAGACATCCTGTTATAAATTCTGCAGTTACCAATTCTATTATTGACATGATTTCTATTTTATTTATTTTTTCTTCGTCCTTTTTTTAAATTAACTTTTTTTTTTCTTTTTTTCTCATTTGAGGGTAATAGTTTGTCTTGTTGTCTACGAATGTTGTCGTTTTTGTTATTAGCTTTACTTTTCTCTTTTGTGAAGAATTATTATTTTTATCTATTTATTTTATCATAATTTTGTTTTTTTAAATATAACGTTCTATATAGTTAGGGATTTCGTTAGTACAAGACTATACCCCTCCATAATCAACTGTTAAATAAAGCTTCTATATCAACCATTCCGATCTAGTATTTAGAGAGTTAATTAACTCTGCCATAAATTAAGGGCATTAAATGTTAGTGCTTAAATATTCATTCATACAATATGTACTAATACAGAAAAATAAAAATAAAAATAATGAAAACAAATTTAAATAATAACCATAGTACTTACTGAATTAAAAGTAAAAAATTAATTAAAATATTGTAATAAAGACATAAATAATGATATAATGATTATAAAGAAAATACTATCATGATTTGTATAATTATGAATGTATGAATCTATATCTAAAATATAAGAAAAATGTATAAGTAGAAGACGGTCGGAGGTGTGGTAAATAAATAACACAAACAAGTTTAAAGAACTTATTTAATAGTGCCAACGTTTCGGCCAGAGTTTCTAGCCTTCATCTGTGCTACTAGTTGAAGATAGTCCTTTATCGGCTAATAGTTGCGCTGATAAAGGCTAGAAACTCTGGCCGAAACGTTAGCACTATTAAAGAAGTTCATTATACTTATTTGTGTTATTCTCTGACCACACCCCCTACCACCTTCTTCTCATTTATTTATCCATGGCTAACTATCTTCTCATCATTAGAAATCAAGAAAATATAACTGATCAAATAATAAATAAAAATAAATAATTTCAAAGCCTTCTTAGGACCCTAATTTAAACAGATCGATACCTTCCGCAATTTGTCACTGTCTCAACAATGGGAGTGATTAAGGATAAAAGCATTGGAGCATTCCAATTTCGCGGGAACTATTTTCGTTTTGTCGGGACAGCCGCCAGCCAGTGACAGCTGACGAGGAGGGCCAACATTTGTTAATTCGGCCATTGCGGGGATCAATTTACCCCAGCTGATGACCCAATGCGGTTACAGCTCATCAGATCCCTCTTCAGTCCTAGTGGAAATTCCCTCTGCCATGACCATCTGAGTCCTTAGTTTAGAAATACTGTTGAATGTTTTAGTAACATGGTAGACCGCTACATTTCTAAACTTTGAGCTTGGGACTATTCTTTTTCTAGAATTCAATGTGCCAAAATTCAAATACTCTAGTTGGTCATACACGAATAGATATTTGAGATGAGGGCTGCCAAAACATTTTGATCATCGATCCACAGATATGATCTAATTCTCTTATCGACACACTTTATAAAAAATGAAAAACAAAAAAAAATCCTTTAATTATTTAAAATTATACTGTGTCTTAGTTTAAATAAATTCAAGCATTATGTTCGTTGACCCTCAAGAACATATTGATCTCTAATTATCTTATCTATTTATATTTATGATGTGTACATATTTTCCATTTTAGTTTGTACTTATGTATTTTATTTTTTTTATTTTTAGTTAAGATTTATGTATGGTATGATTATATACACACATCCCTAATACTTATTGATTAAAATTATTTTTTTAAAAATTTCCACCTGAATTTTAAAATTTATTATATCCTATTTTTACATTTTAGCAAAATTATTAATGCTGTAGTGTGAATTGTGAATTAATAATGTAATAAATATGGTGTGATTTTATTAATTAATTAATTTACTTATGCAATATAATTAATTCTCCTTAATATTATCCTGAAAGAATTTTTTATTTATTTGCCAAAATATGTAGGGGGGGGGGGAGCACAAATTAAAATTTATGAAAAAAAAATAATTAAGTCCTTGAAATACTGTCTACTTTGCTCCAGATTATTATGTTGTTTTTTAAAAATATTTTTATCTGTTTTTGACCAACTTTCGGAGTGCAGGAAACTTTGAAGTTCATCCCTAAGGTTCCTTGAAGTATAAATGAATGGAAGAGGCTCTTGCTTACAATGTGTTGATTTTTTTTCAAAAAGCAAAGTAAAGTCAATTTCTTGGGTACATCGGGAGACTTTTTGCCACTTAAATCCAGCAAGGACCATTCGACTAGGAATCCATACCAGTTGGAATTTAAGGTTGTCATCATCAAAGAAAAAATTGTTTTTTTTTTCAAACTTGATAATCATTTTCTCTTGAAGTAAAAGCAGAATGAAATAATAAAAAAATATATCTAGACATATATTCATATTCAATATGAATCTGGACCAAAATAAATCCAAATTATGTATATACTTTTGTAATTGATTCGAAATTATTACTTTAATAAAAATAAATAACAATTAGAGAATGAATAAAGAACATCGTTAGGCCTTTGATCATAAATTTGGACAAGTTTAGTGCACAGTTATATTTATTGAAATTTCGACTAAGAATGATTTTAGTAATTAAAACTTCTTTTTCAACTATAGAAATTAAAAATCTTTGTGATTAAATTTACCTTTATACATTGAGAAGAAGCAATCTGGCAATCCAAGTTTGAGAGATGTTTAGTAGAGATTAGCAGGGAGAGAATGAAAAATACCTGAACACTTAATATTTTTTAAGGAAATTCTTCACCTTCAACCAAGGAGTAAACTTCTCTTTACTTCAAGGTTCTTTCGCACCGTTTACGACCACTGGTGTGCCACCCTCAGCATTATGAAAGTTTTAACTTCACCGGAGCAATGTTACCTCTTTAGATGTACTCTCAGCAACAGTAGTGTCGAAAATCTGTAATTTTTGGTACTTGCTGCAAATTTTTTTTGGCTGTTAAGGAACTTATTATTTTTTTTTTATGCTGCGTAAAGTGGTGATATACCACATTTGGATGATTTAACCAATCATTTTTTACTTGTATACAATAACGTACCACTATATAGCCTGTTCTTGCAAACTCAATCCTATTATGCTGAAGAATAATTAGTGTATATCGGAAGGGAAAACAATGCGACAGATTATAATCTCGAATGCCGGACTGAATCATGTTTGTTAATTATTTTGAAATGCAGCTGATAGCGCTTTGACAATGAGGATGAAATGATTTCGGTTTCGGTTCATTAGAGGGAGACTGGCACCGGATGTTGGATGAACTCGCTAATGAACGAGTTTGCCTTTCATGAATAAAACATAGTGTTTGGTAATCGTTAGTTTGTGTAAACTACATCATGATGATAAATACGGTGTGTTCCCTAAGTATGCGGTACCGTTTGCTCTACGGTGGTGTTGAAGCGATGAAAAGAAGGTGATTTCATTTTTCCACTTTTTTTTTTAAGTGCGAAGAATACATAATGTATCGTAGTAATACGATAGGCGCTCTGGTTCTTACTAGTGAAGTTGTGCAACGTATGTCGTGTTCATTACTAGGATGAGTGACCGCCTTGGTAATCTAATATTTTTGAAGCCTTTTTGGTTTTGGAGGATTAGGATTTTTTTATAGTGAATAAATAGAATAAATCATAAAATAGCCACTCTGAATAGTTTATTTTCTTAACCTTCCTTGTCCTCAAAAATGAACCAATAAGACTAAGAAGTAATTTATAAAAATATTTTCTATAAAATATATTAATCGATTGTCCTTAAAATATAACATGACAATACAAAATTATGATACATAATTTATTCTTCCATCAACATATCGATTACAAATGAGCTTAAGAGAGTAATACTAGCCTGTCACTGTGCCATTTAGAACAAAATTATATTCCATTTCGAATAAAAACAAAATTATTTGTATAGCACTAATATAGTGGTAGTGTGAACAAAAATAATCAATATTTATCAAGTTTTCCAAATTTTGTGGGTTAGGTCACTTTTGTGTTGGTGGTGCGAAATTATAAGTATAAGTAACGGTGACGTCTGACAAAACACATTAGCAACTAGTTATCTTCAAATATAGTGAACACTATAGATATCTCGTATGTAATATATCAATTAAAACTTAATAGCAAGTAATGATATTATTTGTAAGGATATAAAATGCAGTAATAGTAAAAAGCTTGCGCCTTCACTCATCCGTTACTGGCTTTTAATAGCTGTGACGCAGTTGAAAAGGAAGCGCCGGGATCTCTGAAGTCCTTTTTCCTCCATTAGTAGCTCGTTTTGCTGATCTCCAGGCTGAATGTAAATATTTTAAATAGGAATGATTGTGTTCAAGATGTCATTTTACTTCAAGTTTAATTTTTTTTTGTTAGTATTATTATTTTTGTCCACTATTTCTTAATCATTTAATTTATATATCTGTAAATATGGTGTGAATGGGCCCTATTAGCATTGTCGATAAGTATAAGAAACAATGTAATATTACACACAAAAAAAGTAAAAATTATTATATTAAATATAATATTACAATGGTATTTATAATATTTGTTGATATAATATTAATGTACTGTTTTCGGGTTTCAAATTTCTTTACTCGAAAACCGCTTGCGAATTCATCTGGTTGTAAGTTATTATTAAAATCAAGGTCTGTTTAATTTCCAATGCCACATTCTGTTACATATTCATCAATGTTCCGACTAATTTCGCTGGGCTCTGGGCAGATCATAATAGCCATGTTCATAATATATTTATTTGAATAAAATATTTAATTAAATTGCCCACAATACATTAAATCGAGATAAAAGTTACACTCTAAAAAAATAAATAAGGCGTCCATGAAGCTTTTTCAGTTATTGCCCAGCAAAATTGTGAACGTAAAAAAAAATTTCAGACAAAGACAAAACAAAATAAAAATTAATAATAATTTATATTTTTATTATTCTATCTTTGAATCCTTTTATTGAAGAACTTCAATATCTTCAACTGAAACAGAATTCAAATGATTATCGGAATGTAACGAATTTCTAGGACGCCACGTTGTTTACAATGCCAGAACTGCGTTTGTTGATGAAAATTAGATGGTAGTGTATACGTTTAAACGATTTTAATGTCTAAAAAAGTTTCTTATATTAACCTTCCAGTTAAAATTAATAATTAAAAACAAAATTTCAGATTTTATTCTTATCTCGTTCTACTTTGCATTGCCTAAAATTGTAATTAAATTTAATCGTATACTTAAATTAATTCCAGGTACTGAATTAATTCAAAGAACTTAATTTTAAATAGCCTTGGAACTGCTTTTGAGTAAAATTTGCCAATTTATTGCACTTTAATGGGTTTCTTTAAACCTTCAACGCTGTTAAGAGATTGCTTCATTAAGATGGAAATATATTCTTGCTTAGTTGATACATACATAATTCATAGTTATATTTTAACATAATACTAGCTACTTTTTTGTAATTTATTTATGTAGAGAAATTGTAAAATTCGTCAGGTTTGATATAGTAATAATTGCTGAAAGAATCATTTACAATATATTTAAGAAGTTCATGATTTTGGATATTAATTCTTATATTCGTATAAAATATTAATTTCTATAAATTATTTTTCCATGGATTCATTATAATTTTATAAAG
>NW_027108122.1:3826168-3863773 GCF_000696795.3 Halyomorpha halys
ATATAAATGTATTGTTACTGCATCAATGATATTTAACAAGGTACATTAAAAATCAATGTTAAAAAAAAACATGACGAGAAAATTTCAGATACAGCTCAATCTGAATTAGACATCACCAACTTCAAAGGAGCTTCGAGAATGGATATAGTTTTATTATTTATTCCTTTCCACCCTGCTTCAAATGGAAATTAATAATTGAAAATCTGACAATGGTCGCTACATGAAATAATTTATGTTAACAAGCTTGGGGTCTGTTAATCAAATTAATCAAATTAGAATTTCACATTTAAGTAATTATATTAAAACATTTATAACTTACTATAATATAATATAAAAACCTATTTACGACTTTTATTATAACAATAAATCATTATTAAGGAGTTTGTTCTCCTTAATTTGGCTGTTTTTCACCTTTACCGGATTTCCTTCAAAATTATTGTTCTTTTTGATTATATAAAAAGAAAAATAATTTTACAGGTAATCCGATAAAGCTGAAAAACAGCCAAATAAAGGATCACATTTTCCTTTTTATTTATTAGTGCAAAAAGGATGTTGCCCCTCGCCCAGAAATACATAGAGCAACTGAGATATTTTACTATAGCAATCTTTATTATTCAGCAATGTGATGCTTCATACGAGTAAGTTACAGAAACTGCCTATGGCGATAAGGCGGAAGGTTTTAAATATTGAGTTATCTTTTTATTTATGAAGAAGATTGTCAGTGTTAGGGTCAAAAAAGAATAAAATAGTTTTCAACAATTTTTTTTTATTTGACCGCAACCCTGACCATCTTCTTTATGTTTTAATTTATACAGTCAACTATTTATTTATGTAATATTTTTTTTTAATTGTTCGTTCCTAAAATTTAGGTGTTATTTTGTGTACATGCAACACAACAAGGAGTCATTTTTATTTCGTATTCTTCCGGTACTTGAAGAAAAGAAGAACGGGTTACAGATGACTCACCCTGATTTCTAAATGATATTATATTTATTTTATCTATAAAGTATAGTGCTTATTTATTTATTTTTATGTGTTAGGAAGTTTTTTTAAAATTTTTATATTACTTACTGCATTCACAGCAATTCAAGCCCTTAGATTTTAATAAACTCTAATCCAGACATATCTGGAAGTGAAGATGAGGGCAATTAGGGGAAAATGAGGGAGAAAGAGTTCAGTTCTCTTTTGATCACAAACAATTTTTTTTGAGTTTTCATACCTTCATATCATTTTTGAGTTGACAGTACCAATTTAATTTTTAGATCAGAAATACTCCGAAAATATCAACATGGTTTCAAGACATAGATTTCAATAGTTTCGGAGAACGATCCTTTATATGGAATTGTCCTGAAACGATGTACAAGTCTTTTTTAGGCTGTTGATGGGGGATTTGCTATCTCAAATCTGCATATACGCGTTATCTGTCCTGATTGTAATTGTTGCTAAGTAAACTGGTTGTTAATTGTTGTTGGATATTTAGGGATTTCTTTTAGAATCTTTGTAACTGTGAAGTCGTAACTTTTTTCTGTTCTCCCTTTCATTTACTTACATGTTATATCATATATTTGCTGCAAGGTGGCATTCCACATGTAATTAAATCTTTCTTATCCCGTGAGACCAGTTTCTGCTTGGTATCGATACGTTAGGAAAAGGTCAGATGTTCTAGTACCCTTGTTAAGTTACCTATTTATGATGCAATACTTCCTTGTAATGTTATCATTAGATTAATCTTAACACTGTAGTATTTATTTTATTTTTTCACAGTTCCCGTTACTCTGGGCTGATAGTGATTAACATTTTTAATAATTTATGAATATATCAGTGTTTTTCACCCCCGTTTATCAATTAGACAATTTATGAAAACGTCGATGTTTATCCTCACACATCTACTTATATCTATATATCCATTTTTATTATTTATATTTATTATAAATAGCATTAGGCATTATTTATAAATTTCCCTATCCATGCTTTTAAAATTAATACAAGAAGTAGTTCTAATATTAAGTTATAAATTTTTGTAGCGTTTCAAATAACACCACGTTTATAGCTTCAACCTAGGCAAACCTGATATTTATTAAAAAATGAATTTGAGTGAATATGAGGTTGATACTTGAGTGCAATCTGACAAAGTGAAGTTTTTAAGGCATTTTTTAATGAGAAACTGAACTTCTTTTATTTATAAATTAGCCCCAAAATGAAATATAACCAATTTTGTTAAAAATGTTACTCATTTAATTTTGTAATGCATGTTGATTTTTGAAAAAAAAAGCTTGGTTATTTACGAAAAATACAAAATTATAACACTTCTTTTTAACCTGTTTTCTTTTTTAAGCTAATGGGTGTGTGTACAGTAATTATGAAAAAACTTCTATGACTGATCTATTTTTTTAGGACGCTCTAGCTAAGTTCGAGAATGGGGGAATACATGTCAGTTTGCTTATGTATTTTTAGATATCCCCTTTTATGTTTTTTATGTATTCCTCTGAACACCCGTTAGCTGCTAGTATCCTCTCTTGTCTCCCCCAACTTCAACTACGGTTTCTTGGTCTATGGAGGGCTATCTGCAGGAATAGATTTGAGACTGAAGAGACTCATGAATTGCTTTGTAAGATTTATCTTTGGGTTTCCAAGGCGCTCTCAAGTCTCCCGCTCGTATACCGAAGTGGCTCTATCCAGCCTCCCAAAGGCAATATCTCCTTGGTGTTTTCCTATTCCAGGTTCTTAAAATCCAAATACTTACCTGTATACTTGATCTCCTCACTCTTCGTTCATCCATCCACTCATTAAACATCATCCCTACCAATTGATTTATATATGCCCTTCTATAGAACCGCCTTCTTTAGCAAATCCTTCGTCATAGGTGCAACCTCCTTCTGGAATTCTCTTGCTATCTCCTCATCTATTCTTCCACTTATTGTATAACGAAACCTCCGCATCATTGTAATAAAATAAATAGGCATATATTGATTAGCATTAAAAACAGTAGTTAAACCAATATCCCAATCTAATTTAATTTTACTTACTTGCCAGACAAATTTCTTGATGTATGACATATGTCCCAGAACAAAATTATTTTTTCATTTCTTTCGTTGTATATACGTGACATGTAGAACCCACACTGACGTTTTATCTTTTTAATTTTCACCTAATGAAGACCTGCATTGAGGGTCGAAACGTTCGCATTTAATGCATTGTTATGAACTATTTTATATTTTAGCTTTAGTTTTGGATGGTGAACTAAATAAATGGAAGGCACAAATTATGAGTTAAGTTCTTTACAGTGATAAAACTTCGTTAGCTCCATACTATGCTAATTGTAATGAATATATGTGCAGGCACGTATATAGAACACATGTATATCCCTCCTCAACCCCTCCCCTACATGCGTGGTTACAACCCGCACATAATTTCCGATTTGCCGATCCCACTCTGCTAATTCCTTCCTACTAGCGAGGTTGAGGTTAATCAGTGAAGTTAGCCACTGGGCAAGCTACAGGGAACCTTCATTAGATTCCTCCATGACCTCTCGCCTCTTCAACATATTGCGGCTCGGGTCATTTTCCCCAGCCTCCTTCGTATCTCGCTCACGTACTGACCTTCATTCCTTTACTACCTCGGTAAAAGTTGGAAGTTGAGCCTGTCTGGATGCAGTTGCGACCATCAGTGCCGTTAATGTATTATGATAGGATTATCATTATAGAGCGACGGCTGCTAAGGTGATTCTTACAGCTATACGATGTGCTGTGTTAAAACAAATTAAAATAAGTAAAGGAAAATACGAATTCCCATATAAAGATTTATCCACATTTGTTTCGAATTTATTTATCTTTTATTCATTTAATGACATTTTTTTAAGAATGCGCAAGATTATTATTACTTTATCTTACCTAATTACTTGTTAACAGCTAAAAATATACATTTTTTTTTAACAATGTATACAAATATATGAAAAAAAAAAGATGAAATTATTACATAAAAATGAATAAAAAAAGTATTTAGGTGTAGTCCGAATAAAAAAATAAAGTAAAAACAACCTAATAAAAATATTAAAGTTACAAAAAAAAATACTATTAATGCTAATATAATAACGATAAATGATAATATTTTTGGTTTTTGGACACAATTTCATATACAAATATCACCCCATCACAAAGATAAACGTAATGTACTATTTTATAGTACATTAAACAATCTTTAATTCGATTACTAGCAGACCTCCAGCTTCTAATGGTTTCTGAAACATTTTTTTTTATCTCAAATACTTCACCGATTATCCTTAATTTAAGATAAAATAATTTTTTAGGTGTTGGGCTCTATTCCTAAATTTTCTTGATTATTTAAGCCTTATGCCGTTAATAAGTTATGGCAGTGCCATCCACTAGCGTAGGAATTTAGTACGAAGATTGTAGCTATGATATAGTGGCAAAGTCTAGATATTGTGTGAGGTAGCTGAGATTCTGCTATTGCATATTCCGCTTGCTACCGGCGGTGCATTGTTGATGAGGTTCCCTCATTGCTTTTGTATACCGCCTGCTGGGATTTGAAACAAATGGTTCTCTGTCATCTTGAAAACATATGTGGTTATTCTTAGTGTTGATTTTTTTAAAAAAAATACATTTTTCGATGAATAGATTCATAGTAAAAAAGTTAATATTCTTTTTTATCCTTTGAAAAGAGGATTATCAAGATCTACATAAGAACAATTGCTTTATTTCTTTTTCATAGCCAATTATTATGACTTAAAAAATACTTGAGGATTATTCGACGTCAATTTAACAAACATTTAGACCTTGACTTCTCAGATCGTAAAATTCGGTTGTCGTTCGGTTGTTCTACTGGTATACTTGGAAAAATATGAACTCTTACTGAGATATACCACTTATTTTTGATTTTAAAAAATATACAGGTCTGATAAATGGGACAAAAAACAGAGAATGACAAGTTTTGGAATTGATGTAGAAATTTTCATAATTTAGCTAGAGATATGGAATAAGTGTCATTTTACAATATTAAAACAATATATTATATTATTTATATTACAATAAGAAAACATATCAATTTTCTGAAAAGAACATTTTTTAAAATTCTCAAATTCATTCCTCGAATAGGTATTATTATTTTAAATCAAAGAAAAATATAAATGTGAGATGGAAATAGATTAATTGTTAGAATAAATAATAACTAAAGCTATATATTCTCAAATTTAACTCTTCATTAAATTTTATTAATAAAGTACTGCTAATTAAAGTTTTAATAAAAAATTAAAACAAAAAAAAACCTTATCCAGAGGTGAATAATGATTTAGTTAATAATGAGGAGATTGTTACGCTTGGTAGGTAATCTTCTAATTTCATTGAAAAGTTTTTCACCAATAATCCTTGGTATGTAGTGTTATAAATGAACGAATGTTATCAGAGGTTTGCTTAGAGTGAAAAAAAAATCAATAAAGTAACCAATATAATTCAATTATAGTATTCAATTAAAGTAACCAATACAATTCATTAGAATTCAATAAAGTAAACAGAATAAGGCGGGTCTAAGAAATAGCGACGTTGCCTACTCTCTCCCCAAAACCTTTTCTTGGGTTTTTACAGTTAGTCGTTATGAAATAAATATTACTCAAAAGAACAATTTTAGTATCTACAATGTTCTTAAATCCAATTTAGAATCATTGCAATCTTTATCATAATATTAATTTTGCCTAATATTCTCAATGCTAGCCAACTAAGTAATGTCAACATTACTAACTACTGGTGGCTTAAATACTAAACAGATCCGCTCTTCTGTTTTTGAGCTGAGCATGAGTACATGGGAAAAATACTACTCGCCTAATTTCTTGCTGGCTAGTAAAGGTAAAATAATGTTAATAGAAGGTTAGGAAGGAATCTATTATAAAATATTTAGAGGATTGGTTATAGTTTGAGGGTTGAAAAGTGACGATGAAAAGGTTTTAGGAATGGATGGTGTCTGCAAGGTACGATATGTCAGGAGTCAGGATATGAGCTGGAGTTGAATCCATAGTTATTATAATATTGAATAAAGGGACTTAGTGAAGAAAAATGAAGGGGTTAAACGTAGTATCAAATCAGACGTGATAAAGAAGGTATGCTAAGGAGAAGTTTAGAATGATTTTTTACTCTCAGAATATTACCTAATCTAAATATTGATATTTAATACAGATATCTTTTACCAAATATAATTAGTGATCGGAAGTGATTAACTGATAAACGTGTCAGGAAACCCATTTTGTATAATTTAATGATATATTATACTTAAGGTATAATGATAGATTACTAATTAATTAAGTACCTTTATTAATAATTAATCTTTTTTTCAGGTAAGAATCATAAACTGGACCTTAATAATTTCAAGCATTTCAAGTAAGTAGTAATTACATGCTATTATGTAATATGTTTATATCTATAACGGTTTTTTTTTGCTTTAGTTTTTAAAACGCCAAAAAAAAATTATATAATCTATTAAAGAATTACTACGCTTACCCTATTTAAACCTCATTGGCACAAACTAACATTTATTGTTTAATAATAAACATGTGTATATCTACAATTTGTGTATAAAACGATCATTCGGAATTAGAATTTCTATGGAACTCTTGAGTCTAACAAAAAAGCGAAGATTAATTTTTAAAAAAGTAAAAATAATAATAATAAAATATAGCGAAATGCTAAAACTTTTGTTTTTTTCAAAATATGACCCCATGTTTTGTTTTAAATATTGGGTAAGACATTTAGCCAAACTCAAGAGCAGTAGTTATTAGGGATGCTAAGTATACAATCTTACCACAGATATATATTAACTAAAAACAAAAAAAAGTAAATAAATGATAATAATAAATACAGTCAAATAAACAAGTATAAGGTAAAATGGATTTCTACTAAATGCGAAAGTCCTGTTCTATGTTTAAACTACCCATTCCAATCCGGAAACGATCCGTTACGATTGTGATTTAAATGTATGAACGCAAAAAGGATTAAAGCCGGTCTGGGAGACAGGCTGATTGCTGAGGAAGGTGCAATGCATCTCAATAAGTTGGAGATTGCTTCCAGTCGACACCATCTATTCCAGCTCCAGCAATGTTGTTAAGTGTTCCTTCTACACTCAAGTGTTCTTACAATTAGAAGTAGAAAGAGCTTGTGCATTTTCAAGATATACTAATCGTTTCTAAAAACCCATATGTAAATTCAGTATTAAAAATAATGTTAGGATAGTTGTCAGACAAACCCAGCTGCCTGGGTCAGCTAACAGTTAACATATATCTTAAAAATTTAGGAGTTTTGTGTTTCATGATTATACACTTATTTTGTAGAATCTAGTTATCATTTTTTAGTGGTTACTTTGTAATAATTTAATCAAAATTTTGAAATGGTTAAATTGTACAAGAATCTGGTTAAAAGACTCAGAAAAGACCGGTGGTGTTTGAAATGCACTTTGTAAAATTCCACTTTTTTTGTTTTACTGTGTTAAATAATACAGTACTACTGTGTGGCACATTGTAATATTTCTCAATAAATGAAGTTTTTGAAATTGGAAAAAAAAAAGTCAGAAAACCAAACTCTAAACACATCAGATTTTTTAAGATTCCAATGAAGGATACATTACTACAACATAAAAATATTTATTATAATGTAATATATGTCAAATAAAACATCACCGACTTATGAGGCATACATATTTAATTGTGTCACTAATTAGAATCCAAAGAGATCCAAATAAAAACTTTTTAATTTCTTTTAAAAATTAAACTAAATTTGCTTACATGATCTAAAGTGATTTCTCAAACTGAACTTTCTCTTGGTGAACCAAATATTGAAATTTATTTTTTATCTTTTTTTTCTTTATATATTCGCTTTATTGACTTGGTGATTACTTGTAGCTGCTTGATAATAGGAAAACATCTAATCAACTTTTTAAAAAAGCATTCCAGTTATTATAACATAGTTATAATCACCGTTGATGATTAAAATAGAATAAAACTAAATATGAAGCTTATTAAGATTATAATAGAACCCCAGAAAGAAACCATTTCTTGTTAGAATGGATTAATAAATTTTGATTTAGGTTCTATGGAAATTGTAGCAGTTGATGGTAATGACGATGATGAATGTTATCGAAGTAAATAAATTAGAGGTAAACTTTATCCCAGGCTTCCTTCTTCTCCTCTGCAGGCCTCTCAAATATTGTCGGGAAGCCTCTTCCTAATTGTTCTCCTTACAAATGGTAAGGTTTATTTTAAATGAAAAAAAAAATGACTTTCCTAGAGAAAATGGCTTTCTTATGCATCTTTGTATCTTCTTTGTGTTCAGGTCGCTATGGGAGGTAAGGTTTAACTATTGGCCACAAAGAGCGCTAGTAGCGCTTAATTTTTGGCATGGGGTAGAGGGCTCTTTTAAGCTCTCTCGTTTTAGACGAAACAATGACATCGATTATCTATAGTTATTCATTTAACTAACAGCTGATTTAACTATAACAATTAGTGCTAGCCAACAGTTAATGACTAAATTAATTGCGATAAAAATTCTTCTAATTTAGTTTTAACATAAATTTTTTATCGCTAGTAATTATACAACTAATTAACTGTCATCTAGTTACATTAACTAACTAAAAATTAGTTAGCCAATACCCTTCCGTGACTCATAGCACAAGACACTACTTAAATCGTTATCAGTATTAGTTATATAATATTCATACCCTCAAGGAAGGCGGAAATATTTATGTAGCGCTTGGGACTGGCACTTGGGAAAGAAAAGGGATTCATTATTCTAAACGAGGAGTTTAATCCTTGAGATTATTTCTCGGACGCGTAAAGATAAAAATATACTTTGAAGGAAGTTACTCCTTCTGGAGTTTGCCAAGACGACTCATTAGCCAGGATCGTACTTGAGTACTTTAGTAGCCTCCGGACATTTTCGAACTCATGAAACCTGACTCAGCATAATTTAATGAATGTTTCCCTATCGACGAAGTTTTTATGCCGATGAGATAGATAAAAATGCACGAGCGACGTTGTTCACTGCATTCTTTTTTTTTAAATGATGGACAATTTTCTTCTTAAATATTTTTTTAAATTTATTTATTGATATTTACTGTATAAAAAATACAACAAGTATATTTGATCATAATGATATGATACAGGATGTAGAGAAACTACCCAGTAGTAGAACTCTAAATTTCTTAAATATAAAATATAAATTTATTAATATGGGAAAAAAATGAAATTAGTAAGTGACAAAATTTACTGTTAAGTATAAAAAACCTCTCTAATTGTAATGATTCACTTAACATTCAACTATCCTTCAATTTAGACATTATCACGACAGACCAATATGATATTAAAAAAATGCAGACTAGATATAGCACACCTCACACTAATAGTCTAAAAGAATAAGTTAACTCAAATACAGATAGTACAAATGCCTAGACCTGCGGTTCCTAAACATTTTTTGCAACGGCACTATTTTTGGACTAAAAAAAAATTACGACGCCCTTGTGCTAAAATAAATTTTGTTGCATCCTTCTAAATCTAAAAAATATATAAATGTCAACAAAATTATCCTTAGAACGGTTGAATATGTAAAAAAAAAAGAAAAAAATAGTCCAAAGTAAATGCTTGAATACTGTATATTTTAACTTTTAATTTTTGTAATATTTTGAGAAAGTTGTTTGAGCATTCCTGACGTATTTCTGGGGACACCCCAGGACTTTAGGAATCGCTTCTTTAAACAAAGTACATCACCCATAGACAGTTCTAACAAATACTGTTAGAAAAGTGAAACAATAGGACAGCTCAAAAGAATTAATGTACATGTATTAAATGATAATGGTGCTCATAGAACTGTGCTTTCAGTTAATGGGACATAAGGAAAAATTAAGTGATGTATAGAACTGATTCCCGTAATGGCAGGTTTCATCTTTTTATTGTTGGCTTACTAAAAGACTTGACAAATCTGCAAAATCAACTTAAGTTGCGTGTCCGAAAAACTAAAAAGTCTAATTCTCTTATTTTTCATTCTGTGCTCAACATATTTAAAGCTATTTACTGCACTATAAAAATTAAAAAAATTAAAGATATATATATTTTTTTAATTGAGATTTGAGCTATATCAGTACTGTTTACTCTCAATTGCTTCTGAAATACTGTTTTTCAAAACATTTTTAATTCCATATAACAAGAAATCAATTTTTGATGATTTAATTTGGCAAATAACATTGAAACTGCATCCAACGAAGATAACTGTGGTGCATTTAACTAATCCGAATTTTTAGTTCCATTAGAGATCTATGTCTGATAGTTTGAAGTATTTAGCAAAATTAATTCACAAAATGTTGCTTTTCTGTTGTTAAGAGAAAACAAATGTTTTTAATCACTGTATATCAGAAACTATAAGACATACTGATTTAAATCACCTCTCTAATTGGAGCTAACTAATTTCACTTTAATGTTGTTTAGAATAATTTTTTTTTAAATAGGAATCGCATTTTCCATTATATTTACTTAAATAATTTCAGGATGTAATGATTTTTTTGTTATTTGGAAAACGCAATTTGAGTTGAACACAATCTCAGAAACTATTAGATGCACAGGTGTTCCAAACAATGGAAAACCAACATTTTCATAATAGCGTATTTCAGGGATTATAAGACGTACAGATGTCGAATTAAAGTCAAATGCACTATAAAGTAGTTCTAATTATCGTTTGCTGATATTTTCCTGTTATTTGCCAAATTAAATTCGCAAAATATTGATTTATTATTTTTAGGAAGTAAATTTTGGTTGTCGAAAATCTGTATTAACGTAAAGAGCGCTATATAGGCTCAAATGTTTACAAATTTATAATACTTTAAATAAAGGGCTTTTAACTTTTATTAAATATATATAAAGCAGATTCTAATTATTATAATCATTCTTTGTAGTTTCATCTTTTATGCAAAAATAACATAACAAATCGTTAAGTATCTCGTTGATCGTGTGTTAATTTTTAAGAAACTTTATCCCAGAAACTATTAAACGCAAAGGGCTCTATTATACTCCATTTAAATTACTTCAAAACTGTTTTATTAATTATTATAAGGTGCATATATTAGGAAATTTTAAATTATCTCTCGTGGTAATTTAAAAAAAAAGCCATTTTTTTAAACGTATAAAAGTACATAAAATGTATAGAAATTAGGAAGACAATGCAATTTAGATTTTTTCTGGATATATGACTATAGGGTTGTGAAGGCCTACTCGCAATGAAGGTTAGTTGGATGTTTCCAGAAAACCTTCCTTATGAAGATTTTTATTTTACTAGATGTCCAAAAAATGTACAAAGGAAGGCACTTGAAATGCTATGGATGAAGGAGGTAAGGCGCATCTTACCCGCAGAGCAGACTTTTATTGCGTGTTAGTATCTTTTCTAAAATTATTTCCTTAGGGGATAATCACTTTTTATATTTTTATGTCTTAATATAAAACATATCCTTATGTGGAAACTTTCAAAGTAATATAACTGTAAACTGTATGGATATATAATTTATTATTGTTATATTGAATATATGTAAAATGGTAATATATAAATTACCATGAGGTGATCTCGTTTACCTAGTTCAGTTGGTCATCCATCATTCGAAAGCCCCGAACTCCCTTGTTTAACTTCAAGCCTACCCGGGTCTTTTATTCAGAATATCCATACCTCTCTTTAGATTCGACGGCTATTTTAGACAATTTATTTTAGTGTTGGATGTGGCGTATCTGGATATTAAATTACATCTAAGGGAAATATTGTTTTTTATATCAGGTTTAGAAAGCACCGTTTTTTTTTTCTCGATAGATTTATATAAAACGTATTTGGTAAGAAATATTATTTTTTTGAATTCGAAGATAAATTCTTGTTAATGAATTGTGATTTCTTGTATTTTATTCTTATAGTGTTTAGTTAATGTGTAACGGCATACTCAATGGTGTTGTCACTATTTTAAAAGAAATTTTCTCCTATTATCTTATCTTATCTTATTTTGAACACGATTATGAATTTTCCTTCAAAATAATAAATCTGTTTTTATGATTATACCATGTTTTTTCCACTTCATAATAATTCTCCTTCCATTTTCATCATATGAAGTGATAGTTCAACGGTGCTTATAAATATTTAATAACAGTTAAAATGCTTTTTTTAAGAATAGAATTTATTAATCATCAAGTCAATAAATCGAATGTATAAAGAAAAAAGTTAAGAAATAAATTTCGACTTGTAATTCACCAAGATAAAGTTCAGCTTGAGTAATCACTCTAAGTCATATAAACAAATTTAGTTTAATTTTTAAAACAAATAAGAAGTGTTTGTGCTATTTAGATTCTAATTAGTGACACAATTAACAATGTATACCACATAAGTAGTTGTGATTTTTATTTTATTTGGCAGATAATAAAATCTTCTAAATCTTTAACTTTCTTAATAAATTATAGTACTGTGTTCTTAATTTGAATCTTAAGAAATGTGATGTGCATAGAGTTTGGATTCTATATTTATTTTTTTTAATTGAGAATCTTAAGCTCTTGATATTATATTAGTAGTGAAATTTAAAACTTTTGTTAAAAATAGGTAGTAATAAACATATTTTTACTTTAAAAAATCATTTTAGAAGTAATTCAATTTTAATCAGGAACAAATTCTATATTTTTATTTCCATTTGTTTTTGATTATTTTAATTATTATCTTTTATATCAGGATTTGGTAAAAGATTCTTTATTTATTCTTTTGATTTTTTACGTTGTATGTTGAAATTCGCATTTTTTTAATCATAGGAAAAGGGTACTTTATAAATTTATTTTTTACGTTTCATTAATTGAAGAAAAAAACTGCCAGGAAAAAATCATTTTAAAATATTCGATGTAATTTAGTTTTTTTTTGGTTTTTTTTTTTGGGGGGGGGGGAAGTAACGATTAATTTGTTATTTAAAGTGTTTTAAAATAAAAATCACTTTGTTTTCATTTCCTGCTCACTAATATTATTAAATCCATGATTTTTGTGTAGGAAGTCCGGTTCACTTTTTAGAAGCTTCGAATGTTGCAATGGTTGTAGCAGGTTGTTATGGCAAGGTTTTGCCTCGGTTACCATGCTCCCGACAGGATGAGGGGAGTTTCCCCTAACTGAAGGAGGAGGGGAAATACCAATATAAATAGAAATACGAGAAGGGTGGCTCCACTTTCTAAGGACCCCAACCCAAGTAACACCCCTCCCTTATTGGACCGTTCTTGTTTTAATAAAGCATTCGTCTCGTGCTGTCAATTTGCAAAAAAAAAAATTTTTTTTTTCTCCATAACGATCAATTATTCTGGCTTTGATGTTGAACTTCTGATGTTGTTAGGGTAGCCATTATACAGGAGTACTGAGAGAGGTTGTTTGTAAAAGACTGAATTTCTTTGTATTATTTAACGCTAACGATGTTGTAAATATTACGACGGAGGCGAACGTGAGTTTTACTTGCGCTGTACAGGAAATCCTTCAGCTTTGTGGTTGTTCACATCCTTTCTCTTCCTTTGTTTAGTTTCAAACAACTATAATTTAAGAAACTAGTGTATTAACAAATTTAATTTATTTTGTACTGTTTCCAATTCTTTTAAGATGACTACAAAAAAGTGGCATACCCACAAAATTTTGAAAGGTTTAATATTGATCTTCATAATTAAATCTGTAGCTAAGTGTATACAATATTTTGTATTTATTACTATTTTTTCAAGATAAAAATTTTTTTTTGCTTGAAGTAGAACCTTCAAATATTCGTCGGATAATAAAATCATAAAACACTTATAATCTTTATACATCACTGAAAATATTAAAGATATCGTAAATTTGAAAGTCAGATATTAAAGGAATACGCCAACTATTAAGTTATTGAACTCCATTCATTCAGGTTGGCTTTGTTGATGAAATGGATAGTTAACAATAATCAGGCTAACCCAAAATAGTAAAAAGGTGAAGTGAGATGAGACTAAACCCCTTAAAATAAATAAATAAACAAAACCCAATATGCAAGATACTGATGTGTAGAATGAAGTAAAAAAAAACATATATAATTAAACATTAAAGAAACGTATATAAATAATTAAAAATTAAAATCTATACCGCTACAACCCATGAAGGGTGAGGGGTTCAGTACTTTGTAAAGAAGTTCTGTTACTAGACCAACGGTTGTGCAAGGAGGTGATTTGGTCAGAATCATGCTCGACCGCCAGATTTTTATCCAATTAAGGGTACCCAATTTAAGAGGCTAGTTGGACGTCAGGAGGGCTCCAGAACTCACAGAAGTTGACTCAAACTAAACTGACAGTAGATAAATTAAGTGATAGTGCAAACAATCGTGAAAGTCTAATGAAACTACATGGAATGGATTTGAGGATAAGATAATAATACTATATTTTGTCACTTTAGTTGTTATATCTAAAAAAGTACAAACAAAAAAAACTTTACTTACATGTCATTTAAAAAATATTAAATAAATAAAAATTGACCCTTAATTCTAGAGACATCTAAAAAGGGTTTTTGACTAAACGATGTAAAAAATATGTTTCTGGAATTAAGTTGAATTTTTTTTTAGTATAAAACTTTGGTACGGTGCGCTCATCACACACTAACCACCTGAAAAGTGAAAATTATGAACAAAATATTTTTATTCCTCTGCTGCCATAAAAATTTGAAGTTTAGGGATGGAAAATATTACATTTCCTAAATATCATAGTACAGCAAAATAAATTTTAGGATGGATTAGATAATGGTAGTTCTCATAGCGTCATATATCTTATTAAAAATGAATAAATTAGTTACCTAGGCAACATTATCCTTTATTTTTTTAATGCATCATAATTAGATTTTATATCGAATCTAACAGTTGTCTTCTCGTTAATTAAATAGCAGAGTTTAGATTAGGACACTATCTTTTCTGCTAGCAAAACACTGGACGCTTATGTTGTGCACTATCTAAAAAAATAACAGAGCATATCAAAATGATGAATATAAAAACGAAATAATGAAAGCTGAAGTCAGTGAAGAAATAGATGGAAGGAAGGTGACCCTTGGGCAAACATACGATGACAAAGACCCAAGCCTAATGGAGCCGCCCGACAATGGGCAGACTTATCTTTCAGCTTCTCGCTCCCAGCCTCTGGTTCTCTGGTCACTATCCCATTGAACTTTTACCTTATTGTTTCAGATTAGCAATTATATTGTGATTTGTTGAAGTATTTTTTTTTATTGACACTTTTACTTTATTTAATTATTTTTTACGTTGTTTTATTTTTGATTCAATTCGCTTTAAATTAGGGCATCAGGTAATATAAGATATATATTGAATATGAATATATATCTTAATGTCTCTTAAAAATAGTAATAATATTGTAGATATTAGTTGAACGGTAAAACTCAATATGTATTATATAGAAGATATAAAGCTATCGAAGAATAATAGCATAAGTAAAAAATGAATAGTTCATGAGGGTGGAAGTCAAATAAATGGGTTACCCATGGGAGGAAACATGGCTGTTAATATAAGCGGAAGATATAATTTTTAAAAAGTGAAAATTAATTTATATAAGAACAAACCAAACAACAGTTTAAGATAAAAACCTTCCATTCTTTCACAATGTATTTGCTTACAGACTGGGAACCCATAAGCACATAAGCACTCTTCTCAGAAATGAATGGTAGACCGGAACACCTCGGTTATGTTTCATAATGAAACCTAATAGTAAATTCGTAAATACAAGTATTCAAATTACGAAGTACAACCACTAATAATTTTTGTTTCATAATAAGGACAACTGATTGTGATGTTATAGTGTTAAGAAGTGAAAAAGTATGGATCAGTATTGTACAAGTTAATTAAACTGTATGTACGAACTAAATGGTTACAATAGGATCATTTTTTACTCTATTATAAAACAGGTCACGTGTTTCCAGTGTTCCTCACTTCTATTTAAAGCCAGTGGCTTAGTTATGATATAGATTCATTAAGTATTCCTATGAGAATAGACCTGACAATTTTAGAAAGACAATAGTTTGAGGAGCGTTTATTTTTTTGATTTGATTTAGTTTTGTCATTTATTACACTAGATCTATCTGTTATAGCTAGTGAAAGATATATATGGTCTAATCTATGAGTGCTTCGTCTGAATCAGTACGCTGAAAGATTTTGTCTCAAAAGAATTTCTTGGAAGGTGATTTGAAAAATAAATATCATTTTGGAAGATCTTATTTATATTACTCAAACCTTGATGCGCCAGATCCCGAACTACATGGAAACTTGCCGAATTTAATATTTTGATAAGATTGAAGGAATAATCAGTAAGAATATTGAAAACATCAGTAAGAAATTGATTATTATTTTTTTTGAAATATCAATTAAAGCTATTTATTGCCTCTAAACAAGGTTTTAATGAAAAAAGAATAATCACCTCCCTCACGCACTCTCGTATTTGAAACAATAAAAAATAGATTGCTTCCGCGTTTAATGTAGCGGAATATTCCATGAGTGCCGATCCAATTAAACAAACATAATCAATATTAAACGCTTCAGTAAACAGAATATGTTCAAACAAAGCTCGGTTAAACTCTTTTGTCTTGTTTGAAAATAAAATCATGCATATAAGGGCAAACATAATCTCGTGGAATATTTGTTGTTGTTTTTATTCTAAATTGTTAACATCATGCCTGTTTTGTTTATTTTTATTCGTTACTATTAATTTGTTATTACTAGAAAAACAAGGTTATATTTATTCCAATGTTTTAAAATAAAAACTTTATCTCAGAATAGTGTATTTCTAAAACCATTTAGTTCGCCTAGGGAAGAGGGGAGGGGGGATAATGGCACCTGAAAACAAAATTTAATTTTTAAGCATATTTTTAGCTAGTTCTAAATTCCTCTGAATTTTCTCAGCTCTAGTTTTTATTATTTAAATCTTCAAATATGTTTTATCCTATAGATCACATCTCTGATAAACGATGGTTGGCCATTGTATTAACGAAATATTTTGGCAAATAATTTTCCTACAGAAGTAATATACTAGTATGTTTCATCTAACATATGGCTTCTCAACATAAAATAAGTAGTTTTAAATAATTTATAATTTTTTATTCACATAAATTGTTTTTTTGATTGATGACGTTGGAATGTTCAAGGGAAGAAGCTTGAAAATAATGGCGTTTTCCGAGATTTCGTATTAGCTTTCTTCTTGGATTATGTTACTGTTCATTGGTTTATTTCTACGCCTTATTTACTTCATCACTTAATTTACTGTTGATAGTGAATAACAAGAAATAATTGATTTCGTGGAATATAAAGCTTAAAATTAATTTTGTAAAAGCTTGATAGTTACATTAAAATTCATCTTAACTAATAAAAGTACATTATTAGCCTACAAGAAGGGAATGGTTCCGCCAACGAAATTTTTCTTTGAAAAAATGTAATTTACTTTTATGTAATATATGATGAAGAAAAAAAAAAAATACGAATTATTCTGATTTTGATAAAGGCTCAACGTCTTCCAAAGGATTTAGATAAAGGCTCCATAGGTACAACTGTCCAATGGTCTCCTCTATATTTTATTAAACAAAATTTAATTTTTTAAAACATTTTCTAGAGTATCCAATGCCATATTAAGAAATAACTTGATGGACTAACTACACTTAGTTATAACTAACTTACTAATAAAGTGTATGAAGACTGCGGGAATAACATCATACATTATTTACCGTGTATTTAAAAACCAATTATGACTTTAAAAAAAATTAGAGATAAATAATTTATTTGCATCTAACATTTGATGCATGCACATAAGGACATACAGCCTAGGATATTAAAAAAGAAAATCAGATTTTTTCTGACTTCTCTCCAAGAGTAGAGCTCAACGTCCAAATGTATAACTGTTCTATTGTTGGGTACAATAGTCCCTCTTTATTGTCTCGAATAACATTGAAGTTTCTTTAACCTTTGCCAAGTGTACGAAGGCTCTGGTAATATCATACTGAATTACCGTGTATTTTAAAACCAGTTATGAATTTTTTTTTCTATGGAAGTTTAATGCTTTAAGAATGTTCTATTAATGGATCAACACTACGTGGATCATTATAAGTTTATAGATTAAAAACTCATAAATTGCTATGTTGGTCTATGTTCGATGCAGTTCAATTATCAAGTAAATTGGTAAATTGGCCACTTGTGTGTTCGTTTCGGTATTAATTAAAGAAAAATGATTATAGAGGAAAAGCATTTGTGATTTTTTTAAAAATTTTTGTAGTTAAAAAACAAATCGTAAATTCTCATAACCAACCATCCGAGCCTCTAGTTATCCCAAGTATGTTAATTTTATTTATTAATTATGCACGATGGATAGATTATTTGCAAGAAATAAAATACAAAAAAAGCGGATCTATTTAAATAATTGAATATGTTCCTATTCCATGGGCTTTAGAAAAATATCTCTCTACTTAAATAACTAATACACATAAATAACAAAGCATTAAAAAACAAAAAAAAAGTTATATGATTAAAAAAACAATACTTTTAAGAATTCATTAATTTAAAACAACAATACGATATTTTTTTAAAGAAACAAAACAATAATATCAAATATCAGTGTGGTATGGCATTTGATAAATCAATTTTTTACCGGAGCTGCATATCTCTGGAACTCCATTCCCTCTAACATACGTCATGTACTAACCCTTCCCTCGTTTAAAATCTCTTTTATTAAACTACCTTTTCTATCATCAATCTAACCCAATATTATAGAACAGATATTTCAAACCTTTTTGGTTTTTTTTTTAATGTATTTAATCATTTTTTTCTTCTCTGTATTTAAATTATTTATATGCAATTTTAATATAAGTTATAATTAACTGTTTTTTGGCCAATATATATTATTGTAAAATTAAAATTACCTTTGTAATTGTTCTAAAGGGACCAAGTCCCAGAATAATAAACTTTTTTTCATTTAATTTAATTTGTCCTTCACATGTTAACCAACTAAGCTCTTTTCAGTGTAGCCCATCGGTCATAGTTGCTAAGAGCTCTCCAATTAGAGCCTTTTAATAAACTGTGTAATTGTTCTGGAGAGTAGGTCCGCTGCCTAAAATATTTTACTCTAATATCACCAGACTTGTGACAGGTTCCCAAGAATGAAAAGGTATCTTGCTTTTCTTCGTAGTTACTAAACGGAATGAACAAAAAATGTTAAAACGCTCGCGAATATATAAAAATAAAAAAACAAAAAAGGAGATAAAATACATTTATTGCATGACATACCTAAATCTTATATCGTAGCAGAACCATACATTCCCTTTGTAAACGACAACTTGGAAGAGCCATTGCCGAAGCGGTAGGAGATGTAGGACTTTCTCTCAGAAGGATTCAATTTCTTTCAGATCAGCCGGCGATCACTCAATGTAAGGCGGTAGCGGTGCTTGAGGGTAAGGAGCTTGGGCCTTTGGTAGACGGATGAAAGGCTGAATAACCTGGCGGTTAATATACAGCTTCCTCTCCTGAATAACAAATGGAAACCCATCGACAGGAGAGCATTATTTTTACTCCTGTCAGGTCTGTTTATTCCTGGAAGGAATATAAATAATAGAAGAGGAAACGAATATAATCACAAAATCAACGAGGATTATCAGCTTGAATTACCCATCAGATAGGAAAATCATTTATCATGGGACGTTCCTTAACTGTAAAATGTTTCGGATTTATTAGTGAAAAAATTCGAAAAAGGCAAGACTTTTGAAACTGGTCTTCCATATATCATAAACAGAATATCGGTGTGAACCTCGATAAACTCTTTTACATGAAGAAGAATATATTAAAACTATTTCATGCTTTCCGACATCCAGTTTCTCTTTTTTTTATTTGTACTGCCTGGCCACTTATTGAAAATGCAGAAGACCTCCAAGGACCGTGAAAGCGTTTGATACAGTTCAAATTCATTTATATATTATATATTAAAGTATATTTATTATATAATATAACATGCCTCATATAACTTGGACCTCAGGTAGTCATTTATAGAGTATTATATATATGACAAACCTACCGGATTCAAACTAAACCTTTAATCAAAACCTGTTTTTATTTTAACTTGAAATTCACCCTATTGAGCTGTTTATATACAGTGACCTAAGAAAGTACTTGTACACCACGTTTTTGTTTATTAAATTATGAATTTATGCTATAAAAAAAACCTATTACTTCAAAAATAAAAAGTATATTTATAACTTAATAACTACAAATAGAATTCAAATGAAAAACTTCTTTCATAAAAAAACAAAACATCAGACTTACTAAAATACTGAGAAAAAGTATTTTGCACAACTTGCGTTTTATTATTTTTTTTTAATTTGATATTTTGTATGAAGTCCGTTGGCATCTATTATCGCTTGTAAACGTCTCAGCATTGAATAGAGGTGGTTTTAAAATAAATCCGTGTTGATTTGTTTCCATTCTTGTTGTAAAAGATCCTTGAGGTGATGTCATCTGATCATACGGTGTTTTCGAACCTTTTTATCTAAAATATGACATAAATTTTGTATTATATTTAAGTCAGGAGACAGTGGAGGAATATGAAGTTGTTGGCGAATGTAAAATATTTACCACTCTTTAGTTTTGTTTGCTGTATATTTCGGATCATCATGCATAAAAATATACCAACCTGAATCCTTAATTTGGCTGCACTGGCTAGCTGGTTATGGCGGAAAATCTTGACATAATCTTCTGCATTTAAAATCCCGTCATTGGGCACAAGATTTCCTACACCATAATAAGCCACGCATCCCCAAACCATTGCACTCCCACCTCCATGTTCTACAGTAACTGAGGCGTTTTGCTTTCTGAATTCTTCACTTTTATTTCGCCATATCGTCTTTCTGTCGTCAGATCCAAACAAATCCAATTTTCTTTCATCAGAGAATAATACATTCTGATGGGTTTTTAATGTAATTCCTAGGAAATAAGAGCTTTTTTTTGCGATTGGATTCACTGATATAAGGTTTCTTTCTCGGGATCCAGCTGTAAAGTCATTCAGAATTTAAAACATTTCTAATTGTTGTAATGCTCACAAAGACCCCAGAAGTCGATTCGAACCCATGGATTTTGTATCGCCTCCTCTATTTTGATTTTTCTTTTCATCCTATCATTTACTTTCTCTGGACGTCCTTTGCGCCGGTTATTTGCAGCTTTGCCTTTTTCTTCAAATCTCCTAATTACGTATCTGACGGTAGAAAAAATAATAACTAACAAATCCGCTCTTTCGCGAAGCGATTTTCTTTCATTTCGAAATAATATAACTTTTTCGCCAGTTGCGGCACTTAGTTCAGTTGTTTTAGGATCGGTTAAATTAAAACGAACTTAATAGATTGAAATATTTTATAATACTGATTGAAAAGAACAGGATTACAAGCATACAAACAAAAGTAAGTAAACAAAAATTATGTAAGAACCGAATATTTGTATAATTGTTCATTTTTAATTTCAAAACTTGATTATATGTCAATTAAAAAAAATATATATTCTTACCGTTTTACTTATATTTAAATATCAGATAAGCCAATTAGAAAGAGTAAATACTAGTAGCTACTCTTTTATACCTTAATTACTAAAAAGAGAATAAAAATTACAATTCATCGGTACAACTAAAGCATAAGACACGGGTGAAAGCAATTCTGTGATCATAAAATAACATATATATATACCCTTGAGAAATATAATAAATCATGGTCCAAAGGGAAGAATCCGTCTTTAGTAGATGCTCAGCTGTGCATGAAATTAAAATAGTCAGCATTTCTAAAAATAATTTTATGTAATAAAAAAAAACCCAAAATAATTTTCAAAAATTCAACATTTTAATCTGAAGTTATCAAGGAAACAATCAATACGCATGTGTTTTCATTTAAAGTGGAATTCTTGTAAAGTCCCATTGAGGTGTGTGTGAGAGATGAAGTCTTTGGGATGAGTAAAGGCATCTTAAGAGATGATGATATACTCTTTGACTCTAAGGCCTGAAAGGATGGCTTCTTTTCACTTCGAGAGTGAAAGAAATTTTTGTCATATCGTTCGAGGTATGAATTATACGAGGAGTTTTCTATCAAAAGTCTACGTATTCACTTTTGGAAAATTATTATTTAAAAATCAATATGAGAGCATCATGTATTTAAGTTAAATTTTTATTGTAAATGTTAATTTGTAATAACTATTTGACAGAGGAAGATCTGGATTATGAAACAAATTGAAAAAGGTTTGGGTGTAAAAGATTAATACGACGAACAAACTATTAAATTTCATGAATTTTTTTTTATATATATCCATAAATAGATATGTATAATTTGAATTATTAGTGATTTTTAATTTATCAATTAAACTGGAACCTTTTAAATTAGTTAACACCGCGTTTACCAATGGAATTCAATACCAGGATTACTATCTACCTACAGTTTATTGTTATATATTTTTTCCCTTGTTCTATGTTAATTTCTGTTTTATTATAATAAATCTCAAGGGATTGAAAGCTACTAAAATTATAGTAAATCTCAAGATGTTGGAAGTGATAGAGGAAAGGATTTTTTAAAAAAAATAATAATATCAAAGATTTATTTTTGAAAAATACAGTTCCAAAATTAATTATTGTTCCTGATTACATATACTCATTATTTTATTATAAATATAATCGTATTTTATTTATTCCTATATCCTACAGACTGACACATAATACAGACTATCCCTTTTCAAATGATCAAATTTCCTCACCCTCCTCTTAAAATGCATTAGCATTATCAGAATGCAGAAAAAGAGATTATCTTCAACCCGCTTTCATTATGACAAAAGAAAAAAATTATTAAGTTCCAAAAGTTTTGGCGAAAGTTCCTAACTACGGCAGGAACAATTTAAGCAAAAAACTACGAAAAAAAAAAGAAACATATTTTACTAAGTTCATATTGTTCATATACTTATTTCATATTTCTTTATAAATAAAATATAGTAATTGTTATAAATAAATAAAAAGAAAATATGAAATACGTATATGAACAATATAAGCTTAGCTAAACCTGTTTTGGTAGATTATGAACGTAACATAATAAAAAAGAAAGCTCTTCGTTTTAAAGAGAATTTATTATGGTTCTAAAATATAAAGCAGTTTAATGTATTTAAAATATAATTTTATGTTTAGAAATAAGAATATTGCTGGGTGCTAACATACAGTGTGTGTTCTCGGACCTCGCATGATCTTTGTTATAGCCTAGAGGTAGAAGATGTTAACAACTAGTCAATCAGTCTCGAGGAATTTTATTTCCTCTATTTCAAAATTTCTTCTTGTTGGCAGAACTGGAGCAGTATCCGAAAGAAGATATGTTGATCAAGAGGAAGACTTGATCGATGTTTGTACATCGGAAAAACAGGAACTATTTTTAGAGCCCCAGATTAGTGAATATATATATATATATTTTTTTTTATTTATTGATTTTTTTTTTATTCGTAATCTACAAGATCAAAGCTCTGAACGTCATTGCGTGGAAGCATAAAACTCTTTAATTGTTTTTTTTATTATGTATTATTAACTAAGTTTTAATAAAATAAATGATTTGATGATATTAGTGTATGGATATGTTTCGATCATGGACGGACATAAATAAACCTGACCTTCATTAGTGACCAAGATACATGAAACCGTTCTGAAGGTAAATATTTGATGTAGTTTCAGGTCGGTTGAGACTGGGAATACAACGAGGGAGTTCTGTAAACCTAAATTTCGAATTGTGGTTCAAATCAGAACGCTAGGAGACTAAAGCTGAATCGATGGTGTAAATTAGTTCCGAGTCGCAACTCCGGGTCCTATTAGACTTTGGTCCGCTGCGTTAAGGTATCTCCTTGTTATTAATAAGGAGAAACCAAAACTGTTTTGCCAAAATATAAACTATATCATTATTCGTAATTTTTATTATTTATTTCTAATTAAATATATTTTTTTAATGCAAATTTAAATAATATATTTGGAAAAAGCAGCTGAGAAAATACGTTCAGATCTGGATCAATCCCTTATATTAGAGTTTTGACTTAATTATGATTTTAGCATTAATTGAATCCTAATGTGGTTTTTAATTAAAATATTCTTTATTTGTTTAATGCCCAACTTAAACAGGGTTTATAATGTTTTAAAAATCCATAAACAATGATCCAAACGTTAATTCACTATTATTATTATTATTTTTTTTAATGTCGGTGTTGAATGAAAAATACGTTTTACTGTCATTTTGTGGTAAATTAATGTTTTCTCTCGATATTTATCCTGTGAATTGGAATATTTCATAATCTGACGAGTTCTGAATATATAGGAGGACGTTCATTGTTATAAAAAAATACGATTAAATTAAATTTGTTTGAAGAAAAATAGAATAAAATTTGTTACAAGCAATAATCAATGAAAACGAAAATTGTCACAAGTAAAAGAAATTTATAATTAATCTAGGATAACTGTCATTTATTCACTAAAGTTATGTGCATTTAATTACTACATCATACTCACTTGAAATAGAAACCGCAGACCTAGCCAGAAGTGTTAACTAAGGTAGGGAAGCGGGAAGTAGGAATGACGTCTATGACAAATATTAACCACCATCTGAATGGTTTTGTTCCGTGGGTCAGGTATGACGGAACTTGACAACTGCAGCACAATAACTGCCAGAACTTGATGTTCTGCCTCTAGCAAATTCAATGGTAGTCTAGTACAGCAGACCAAGACAAACTGGAAAATCTACATCCACTATAATGGCCCAACTTAATGATAACAGCCAACCCGGCAATTTACCCCCTCCCTCCAACTAACTTACTTGAGTGGGTAGTTTAGCAAATTAATTTATTTCTAACTGCTTCAATAAATAATAGTTAGTAAGGTAAATAATTATTTTAGATGCATGTTTGTAAGCAAAATGCTTAGAAAATTTCAATATTAACTATTTTAAATGTCTTTAACTTTATTAAACGTATTAAAATATCAGAACAAAATTGTATTGTATTTTATTATTAAAGTTCAGAGCAACTGATCAATCAACTAAGATAAGTTATATTATATTTTTTTTATTCTACTTCACAAACCGTCAGTATAAAAAAATAAATAACATAATATGAATTTAATGTTATGAAAAAAAATTTTATTAATTGAAAATGGCCTTTTTTTAATTTAATGAAAATACAATTTGTATTTTTTTTATCTCTTTCCATTACATTATGCAACTTTATATTTGTTATATACTACATATTTACCTATTGTATTATTTTGTACAGTTGTAAATTACATTAAATAAATAATTTAAAAAAAAATATTTGTTATATTTATATTTTTAAATCATTGGTTTTTTGACGTTATACTGTACATCATTAATACTACTGTTATTTCTGGACATTTGTTTTTAACCGGGGAAAACATTTCTTCTTTTTTCTCCTTCAAATAATTATTAAATTCTTTCTTATATATTTTATAATTTGATATTTATTTTTTTATTACTGAGAACAAAGAGAGGTTGTTGACTGTATCAAATAAATTAAGCTAATGATTAATTTAGAGGAAGCTATTCTTAAAATTTGGTACATAAGCTCAGTTAGATTATATCAATGAGATATTAAATGCTGATCAAAAATTTAAATTCATTGATGGGCTGAAAGCCTGTGCGACCCCACTCTTCCGTGATAGTACAAGAGCTGGGAAGAAAAAAGTCAGTTAGTTATCTCACCCCTATTTTTGATTACTTTAATGAAAACTAGGTATAATTACTAGTCAAAATTGATGAGTCTGCCAAGTATAGGTAGGGGGAATAAAGAATGGCGGCTATTTCAAAACCATAAAAAAAAGATTAATTTTTCATTCGGAGCTCTTTATCTTAAAAACTACCAACAACACTAGAAAATCTAAGAGAACATTCTTTAAATAAGAGAAAATTTGCTGAAATGTTAGCCCTAGAAGAGCTATTTACGTCTAATACTTCTCGAGATATAGCTTTTTAAAAAAAACAAAATTTCTTAAAAATCTACTGAAAGATTAGTAATTAGTTAATTTATTTTGAGAAATCTATATCTCAGGAACTATGTGACGTACAGATGTCTATAAGCACTCAAATTAAAGCTAGTTTAATGTACTATAAAGAAGTTTATGACCTTTACCTTCGTAGGAATAGTAGTTTTCATGATATTTGCTAAAATAAATTGATTTATAGTTGTTCGGACAATAAGTTTGATTTATGAAAAACTTCATTTCAGAAACCATTGAACGTATAGATGTCTGCCAGCGCTCAAATTAAAGCTAGTTAAATTTACTACAAAATAGTTAATTATGTTTATCTTTGTAGGAGTAGTAGTTTTTATGATATTTGATAAAATAAACTCACAAAATGTTAATTTCTAGTTGTTGGAATAAAATGTTGGATTTTTAAAACATATATAGATCTCTAGATCCATAAGACGCACATATGTCTGCCAGCTCAAATAAAGGAAATTTCACTTTCTATAAAGTAGTTTATGACACTTATACTGTATGAAAACTTATCCGTTCAATGATTTTTTAACCAGGATATTATCATAATATAAAGTTTATATCCTTTATACTAATCGATAGAGAATCTTTTCACTAGTCTGACTATGTACTTATCTCATCTTCAATATTTTTGGACTTATCTCAATTATCTCTATATTAGATTTGATGACAAATCTCGGGGGTTATTTGTGCAATAAAATAAATAAATACTTTTTTTTTGTTTTATTTTTTTTGGGTACTATTTTATTTATAAATCTACAAAATATAATAAACAAAACATTGTTAAAATGGGGAGATCATTAGTAAGTTAGCTATTTAGAGTTCTTGATAAAGTTGGAGGGAAGTTTGCTCTACTACGCGGTTCCCAAGTAACAAGGCCAATTAACGTTTCCTTGTTATAAGTGACATTGTTCCTAGGGGTAGTGTGTAGACAGAACCAAGGACAACATACAACTTTGCACTGACTACAGCAATAAAGCATCACTGTATGAAGTTGGAGCTCTAAGTTGAGGTCCGGCTTAATTATCAAGCTCAACTCCTGTACGTGCTGCCTATGCGCCTGTCTTTCTTAGCTGACGTGAGCGTTGTGTTGAGTGTCTGAGTGCGTATAGTTCTCATTCCAATTCTAAGGGAATCATATCATATTAAGCACTAGAAATAAGAAATATATATATTTTTAAATCTGATAATTGTATTATATTATTCTATAAAGTTTATATGGGTATCGATGAAGTTCTTTTAACTGACCTGATTCACAAAGAATCATGATATGAATCAATGTGAATCGATTATTTATCTACTTCTTAATTATTTATCTATTGTCTCAGGATTTAGAATTTTATTATTTATTAATTTTTTAGGAATACCCTTATTACTTATAACTTAATTCATTTCTTTAATAGACGTTTCAGACAGACTATCTCTTGTCCAGGCAATATTATTTTATCAAAAGTCTTGTTTTCTTGTAAACTCTCCATCTATTTGTAAGTTACTTTCATATTGTACCCCAAGAAAATAGGACTGTTATTATATAAAATTTATAATTACGCCAAATTCCTTAAAATGAAGGATCATCCTTACTTCAAGCAATAGCCATAGCGGAATGTTGGTGTGAAACATCGTCCAAAATATTAAAATAAAAGGAGTAATAATTATTGATTATTTTTCTTTAAAATAAATTTTATTCTAATATATTTTTATTTAAATAATTTTATTTATTTATTTTTTTAAATACATTTTTTGATTAAATTTCTAAAATTCCCATATCCACTGTGGCAGACAGATTTTTTTTTAAACAAAATATATTATTTCACAAATTAATGTTAAATAAGATTCTATTAAATTTAATTAAATAAAAGCATAAAAACAACACCACAGATATTCGACAACCACTTTCAATCCTCATTGTAAATTGTCCGAAAATGAAATATAATCCCCCAAATTATTTTAGTCTATTGATTTAATTAACTGTATATTATTGTAATTGATAATATTATTGTTTGGTTTTATTATTTAAATTTTAAAAATTAGTAGCTTCGTTTTCCTTGTAATTAAATGTGAAAAAGTAAGGATATTAGATTTCCTTAGTGTGAGAGTTCTATATTCATGTAATAGCATCTCAAGTTATAAAAAATAATGCTTTAGGAATACTCAATGTAATTAAATTATTGTAATTGTTTGTACATAAAATATTTTTTATGTCATCGAGAACCCAAACTTTTCAGATGAAATCTTCAATTATCTTCTCTTAGTGCCATATAAAGATAATACATATTATTATAAGTATTCCTTTTTCATAATATTATGTATGTAAAATAAGGAGACTAATTTTTTTTTGTCACGCCATAATATTTATCATACAAACACGTCGATCATATTTACACGACCTATAAATTAACACGCCTCGCAAATACAATGTAAAACTTGATTTTATTTTTTTGTAGTTATGCAGAGTTCTATATTTTCCATTGAGTGAATGTTTGATGTAGCATGATATGAAATGAAGTGGCTCTGGATATAGTGGTGTAAAGAAACTAATTTATATAAGTATAAAATAATATATTTTGTTTATACTGTAAGGTTTATTAAATTAGTAATTTTTCAGAGACTTTGTTATTATAATTAATTTTATTCTCCCATGATGCTCTTGATTATTTCACTCGGATATATATTATTATCTATGGGATCATATCCATAGAATCTGAATACCATAGAGTCCATTCCTAGCTACTGGACTACAAGCTTCCACTCAATCTTGCTTGAATACAAAAGCCGAGTTCAACACTGTCTGCTGTTTCACTTGTAACTCGGCATTCCTGTTATGCGCCACAGAAACGTCATACATAAATTCAATGTAGGTTCCTATTCCTAGTACTGCTTCCTGTCGCCGATTATTAACGTTCGGTCATTATCGTGTCTGTGAGGTAGTGTTTTGTGCTGGATGTGGCTCTAAGTGCTTTTGAATGTCACAGCTGTATGTCTCACGTAATATCTCTTGTCTCCAGACTTGTTGCCTTGTTTCTCCAATTAGTAGAATAATTATTGTGTTCAGGTAATGTGGAAAATATGAGTGAAATGAAACAATGTGGAAATATTATTAAATCATGATTGTAATTAAGAAAGAAAACAATGATATTAAAAGTGAATTGAGATTTATAAAATTCTCATTCATAGTGTTGTTGTTTATATCAACCAATTTTTGTATAATACATAGAAATAGTTGACCGTATAATTGAAAATATAAAGAAGAAGGTCACGGTTGCGGTAAAAAAAAAAATATAGTTTTCAACTATTTATTATCCGACGTTTTGCCCCACATTTTAGGGCCTCATCAGGGCTGTTGATGATAGCTAAACAGACATTACGACGATTCAAAATATCGTTATTGTCTAGATTTTGGTTTCACATATTTATTGATTTAGTTTATTGTAATTAATAATATGATGATTTTATTTTAATATTTAAAATTTGAAAAGCGGTTGCTTCGTTTTCCTTGCAATTAAATATGAGAAAGTAAGGATATAAGATTTCTTAAATATGAGAGCTCTAAATTTATGTAATGACATCTAAGTCATTAAAAATAATGATATAGTAATCCTTGATGTAATTAAATCATTGGAGCTGTGTGTTATTAAAACCTTTTGACAACTCTACTAATTGAGATGATTCATTGTCGGTGTTGTGAGTTTAATGATGTAACACACCTTCATTATTTCCCTATAAATTTTAAATGAGCCTGGAAATCCGATAATCACTTCGTGTTTGTATACTCATAAATATTAGTTCATTTTTCAAAATGTTTTTTGTATTATTCGTCTACCTGTTAATAATTATGTGACAATCTCATCTCTAACATTGATACACATTGTTTTTTCTACTATATCAGATTATCTAATTTTATGACGAAATTAAATCGTTTACTGCTTTTTTTATTGTACTTATAAGCTCAAGGTTTTTAATTAATTTAATTTTAATATTCGAATTTTTGCTATATTTAGCAAAAAAAATACTTAACTGGTTATCCTTCATATAGAACTATCAGGATTTGGAAGCTTAAGGAAATTCGAAATTAATATTTTATTCTTGGTTGTAAGACAAACAAATTACGCTAGATCTTTGGTTTTGTAGAAAGTTTATCTGCGTATATATTACAGTAGATGCTCCTTGGTTTTTAAGAAATAGCCAATTGCATTGGGAATTATAAATAGAGGCAATACAGGATTGCATAAAAAAAGGTTAATGAAGTTCCACATCAAGTTACCGACAGTTAAAGAAGAAGTGACCTACAACTTGGGAAACCCAACCACAACCCGAAGACTGAAGCGCAGGCTGCTGCAAGGCATCCTTCTATGAGTTCAATATTTATCAATTCTGTTATTGTCACTCTAAAATGTTATTTTATTTTAATCTTTTTTTCTTAAATTCACATTCTTTATTATCTTCCATTTTGTTAAATCCATAAATGTTATTGTTTTTGTTATTAACTTTACTTTTGTCATTTTTTAATTTATTTATTTTATCTTAATTTGTTATTTATTTATAACGTTGTATATAGTTTGGGGTGTCTTTTGTATGATACTATACCCCTCCTCCCCATAATCAATTGTTAAAAAAAATATATACTTCTTACATTAACCATGTTTTAAATAAATAAATAAAACTGCTATCATGGCGTTAGTTCCGTTGACTAAAATTTGACTCATTTAAACACCGAACCAAAAAAAAAAAAGATCTAGTTTTTCAATATTTACTGTTTAGTTTTCATGTGAACAAATATATTGCTTCATTAAATCAAACCATATTTTTGTAGTATTGTTTTAATAATTGAGATAATTTTCTGAACCTAATTGCTGACATTGCTTACTTAAATCTACTACGCCAGTGTTGACAAATCTTACTCTTTGAACGCAAATTGTCTCAGGATTTTGACTTAAACTTTGTAAATAAAGACTTGTAAATAAAAATTAGCTTGACACACTCAGTGCTTGTGATTTAGAATATCTTAGAAGTGGCGAATAATTACACTTTTTGTTTGTAGAAAATTTATTCTTAGCCACATTCCTTGGACTTGACCAACGCTAGTTTATATAAAGCCATTATAAAATGTTGTAGATATGAAAATAAGGAATTTAAATATTTCGTTGAGTTCGATATGCACACTACTTTATATAATTAAACTGTAAAATAAAAAAAATATTTAATTTAATAAATCTGTGATTTAATCATAATATTTTATTACTGGAAAGTGAGTGAACTTGTTCAATTAAATCTTTCATAACAGTGAATTATTGGGCTATAAGTTGACTGATTGTGAAATAAACTGGTCAGATAATATTCTCCACCTTAATAAGAGGCTTGGAAGCGTGGTAAGTATACGTAGTAAATTTTCTAATGAGCTCTTAAACATTCATAAAACTTTAATGTCCACGTCTGAAAATATGAGGAATGAGAGTGGTGAATAAATCTCTTCCCTCCCAGGTTTATTTACGATAGCATTATTTATATTCTTTTGTGCTATATTATAGGTTTAATATGTTTGTATTTGCGTTATTGCCCAATTGTACATATGAACAATTGAATACATTTTATTATTATTATTATTATGTTTGTATGTTTAGACTTTACATTTAATGACATTCATGGTAACTCATTCATTGCATTAAATCAAAGCAACATTTTTTTTAATAATACTACTGTCCTACAATTTATTCAAATAATTAAATCTATGGATCCCCTTTGGACCATTTTTAAATCTCCCTTTTGGTTAGAGTCGACACCTTTCAGTTACGTTTTGAATAAACGATCCCCCTTGTCAATCTTAATTAAAAATGATATATGGGTTCACGAAGTCCCAGGGATTTCATTATTTCTCCAGGCCGTCACGCGTTAGAGATATTGACAACAAAGAGAATTTTATAAGACCTGATGGATAAAATGGATGGTGTGGTCAAATTTGACGTTCGTGGATAGGACCTTCTGTTATATTTTGAAACAATTGGATCTTTTCTAATAGTATTCGTCAAACAATCAAACCATAGAGTTGACAGGTTATCGAAGAATATGTCTTTTAACGAAGTTTAAGAGGATTTTTTCTCAATTGAATTATTATACTGATTTAACAAGGAAATCCTTGCTTGGTATAACTTATTAACTTTTTTTTGAAAAATGGTAGATCTGATTACTTAATTATTTTATATAAAAATTATATTAATTTTTTAAGAACTAAATCGAAAATAAATCAATAAATAAACATAATCCGGCTTTACACTGAAAAAAAAAAATAAACAATCTGCCAAGCATATAGTTTCTACACAATTTTTATTAAGTTGATACATACAACCTATATTTTTAATTCAAATTTTCATTTTTACTATCGGATTATTATAATCGGAATCCAAAAAACGTTTCTATTTTTTGTACGATTTGGACCTGCGGTTCTAGTGCACTAAAACGCGTAAACTACGAAATAACGGCTGGGAAATAAACGCAATACACGTTTTTTCATTTGGTTGTGGTGCCAAAAATATTTCTAACGATTTTGATAAAACTAGCTTAATGTTTTCAACTTAAAGCCCTTTAACTTTCCATATGTAACACTAATCTTCGATGAAAAAAAAAATGAAAAAGATTATGAAGATTAGAAAATTTCATTCGCACAGAACTCAAAAATATGCATATGTATGTATTAAAGGTAATATAATTTCCTTTAAACGGCATCAAAATTGGACTAGTTAGGGCAAAAATACTACTTGTTGAAGTTTGATCTTTGTACCCACGTTTTCAAAGTATATGATCAGTTCATTTAGGAAAACTGCTCAATTTTTATTTATTAATTTCGAATACATCTTGGAATCCCCGTACAAGACTGAAACGACAAGAAACAGCTCGTTGATTTCGATTACTACAACACCTACTTGGCAAACGCTCTGAACTACCCATTCACTTTCACGGCGATTTCCCTGAATAGTGTTAATCCGCTCTTCAGGGAAATCGTTCCTCCAACAAGACCTGGGAGGTGGCAAAACACGTCACCTTGGTTAACGTCCTTGCCGAGGAAAAGACTTCGGGAGTCTGAAGTCATTCACACCATCACCACCATCAGCCGGAATGGTCCCTCCCCATTCTTTGTAAGTCTCATGAATACGATTGTAAATCCGCCTTCAGCGGACCCTGTAAATCTTTCTTAAAATGCCAAACAGCAAAACAAGAGTAATTTCATGTGTATATATAAATATTTTGTATTGTATTTATTTATAAATAATGATATTGAGGAGGTTTGAAAAAAAAAATCCCATTCACTACAAATAATTATTATATACTATGATGATCAGACCAACTTGGACATTCGGAATTGAGCTCTGGGACTTTACCAAACCATCAAATTCCTCCCTCATCCAATCCTTACAATCCAAAATTCTACGTAAAATCCTTGATGCTCCTTATTACATTACAAATATACTCATCCACAAAGACCTTAACATTCCATTCGTGCAGATTTGTCCCAAAACAGATATGCGTCTTTTCATTCTAAACTCCTTACCCATCCTAACACATTAGTTCTTAATCTCTCATCCTTAACAATCCTTGATAATCCTCCGAGGCGGCGGCAAAGAAGATGGCCACGGGACCTTCTAATTTAAATTAATGCTTCAAGTACCCCAATGGGTGGTTTCTTCCGAAGATTCTCAAGTGTAAATGAAACATTCTACATATTTTTTTATTGTATTTATTATTTTTTACAGTTGTAAATAAAAAATAAAATTAAAAAAATGAATAAAAATAAAATTATGTACAACACATCATAAATAAGCATAGGCGGGTAATTGAGTTAAATAATGGGAAATGAGAAGAAAAAAATGTTCAATAAGTAAATAAAACCTTGAACACAATCACGCCTTTATACAATATTAACATTTTACCCAGAGAACTCCGAACCAAGCCATGCCACCCAAATCAGGTTGGCATGACAGAACTCCAGGGTCCCATCGCTTCCCTCCCAGCCGTATCACTGGTATTTATCACGGAACTAAATTTTTTCCTTGATGTCCTAAATTTCCAATGCAAAAATTTTTTATTATGAGAACAATTGTATTTTTATTTTTTTCTTAAGTAGAATGTTCCTCTTAATCAGTCAATTGGAATGGAAGAGTATAAAGAATTTATTTGCTCTAATAATTGTTTTATTATTCATTGTACTGAATTAAAGATTTTTAATTATCTTCTTTTTTTTCAGGTATGTGATTCTTAGTTCTTGTTTCTTCACCTTTACCTGTAAGTGCTCTACGATTATACAATATTTTTACTATCTCTATTCTTTATAATGATTAATTTTATATATTCCAGACCACTATACGTTCTTTTGTTTAATCGTAAAGTTATTCAATTAATATTTCTGCATAATGTAAAAACAATACTAAATAAAAAACAATGAATTTAACTAAAATTCAAGGTACCATCTATGATTAGTAAGTCAAATTATATATTTCTAATAAATTTCTATTAGTTTATCTTAAACCTTGAAACAAAATTTCGTTCCTTCACAGACCATGTTCCATTATTCATAAATACACTTGATACTTTGTTAAATTTTTGTCTGTCAAACACTTTACAGTCGTTAAGTATATGTTTAATTTTTCTTCATAGGATAAATCTCATTGTTTCATATTATATCGTTTAAAACATTGTTTAGTATTAAGATGTTCAATGAAAATGTCTGTTCTCCCTTAATTCAAATTTTAAAATTGAACGGATTTACTTATAAAACTTGCTTTTACTATTTTGGTTTATTGACCAATTATAACTTTGAAATTGGTTATTTATGCCGCGTGCAGTTTGGTTATTTTTTTAGTTTTGATTGTAAAAGTTTATAATTGGATATGAAATATGCTAATTTAGCGGTCTATACAACAAACATATATTGACTCCATAGATGTAGTTTTTATTGTATTATTACACAAATTAACGAGAATAAAACTTTCTGAATGTATTTTTTAAAATATTATTTTTATTAAAAAGTTGTGACAATCCAATGGGATTAGTATGCTATATTATATAGAAATTCAATGTATTTAGACTGCCTTACTTAATGAATAAAATATTTCTTCCACTGTATTTCTCCATTTAAAGCATTCAATTTGCACTTTTGTGTAATGTTTTGCATTAAACAAACCGTTCCCTCGGAGGTACTTGAATTTTACCGTAGAAGAAATAAGTCCCTTGGGCTTTGGCCCTGCATTAATTAGGACTGGAAGAGACAATGGAGAGTTGTGTGATCTCCCTAAGGAGTTTGTTATGGTCAACCTTTGAAATCTACTGCCTTGTACCTTTGTCGTGTCTACCGCTTTCAAGCATAATTGCGGTGGCTGATAACGAATATGCTAATTTTCTTTTTGTGGTTTATGCTTTCTAAGTTGTTAGCGTGGACGACTAGGGGCTTAATTGGAATTGAAATTGTAAAGAGGTGGTTTTTAAAATTATGGGTGTTAGCCAGGATCATTAGATGTGTAATAATATGGAGATGGGCCGTCCGTAGCTCAGTTTGTTAGGCACAGGTCTTACCAATCTGATATCTGCGGGTGGCGCCGGTTCGAATCCGAACTGTGGCGTTGACTTTTTTCATTGAGTGGTGGTTCCACGAAATGAAAAATTTGACCCCTCACCATGGTTAGAGTAGGTTGGTCACCTGTAGATATCCCCCTTCTCCTCATCGTATATCAGAAATGACCAGGAAGGGAGTCTTGAAACAAATATAATATGGAGATGATGGTTGAGGGTGTGGCTAAAAATAGAAGAATGGAGTAAATAGTTTTCCAAAAATTACTAAGTCTCAGTCTTCGAAGCATTTCTTTTTTTTGGCTGAGGCCTGTAGTATAATAAAAAGATAAATTTAGTGGAATCAATGCTAAAATGTGACATAATTAAAGAAAGATAAATACAAATTAAATAATTAATTATTCAAAACTTTTTCGAAATATAAAATAATATGACTATAATTCTAAAGTTAATCTATCCACTTCTAGAACTGTATAGCTAAGTGTACTATAAAAGTATAGTTTTTTTTGACAAATTAAAATTTACACTACAAATATATTCCTTTTATTTCAGTTTTTTCCAATTGAATAGGTGTTTCAAATCCTATTTTTTTATAACTTATTATTCGACCTGGCATGCTATTGTAATAACTTTGAGAAAGTGGGTACTTAACTTTTGATAGAAAACTCCTCATATGTAAAGGTAGGAGAAAAGTGGTGGAGATTTACCCCTCTTCTCAGAAAATTGATGAAAGTGTAATATTTAGCTTTGTGCGAATGATGACAGGCTTATGAAAGATTTTAATATAAAAAGATTTAAGTACCGAGTAATTATAACATAGAAGCTTATTTCGCTGATTTATAATTTATTATCAGAATAATGACACAAAAGGTATTGGCACCTTTGTTAGCCCGTTTTGGGCAGCTAATCTAAAGTTTATTTATTTAAAAAATAAATAATTAAATAAATTAAAGAAAATATAAAGTAACACTGTTTACTTATATATTTGATAACATGGAAGAAGACTAATTATATGTATTGTAAAAATTAAAAGATATTGTAAAGTTAATTTTTCAGTATAGTAAAGTCTATTTTTCTTTATTTACAGAATGTTCAAATGAAAAATAACTCTATTTTTGCACTGTAAGAACAATTATACTCGTTTATTTTTACCTTTTATATTTTTAGAATTTACTCCCTTGAAAAAAGGAATCTGAACCACAATTATAGACTTGAACAACTACCAATCGTGAGTGGAGGCAAAACATAGGAAGATCGGTTCACATTTTTTTAATACAGACATAATTTCTGATTCCATTCAACTTTATAACACATATACTAATTTAAAATTTTGATAATACTATAACAATAACAATATCATGTAATAATATAATAATTTAAGTAATCTTTCATTAGAGATGTAACGCTATATACATCATATTAAAACGAAGTATATAAATGAAGATGGGCGCGAGTAGTTCAGTAGTAAAGCACTTTGCTACTAACTCCAATGTTCCGCGTTCGAATCTGGCTGTGGCAGATAGTTATTTTCTGTTTCACTGTAGCCGTGAGCCTGGGCTGTGGGTTCGGGAACATTCCTGGGTAAACCCAGCCTCATGAAGTTGGCACCTTTTAATTGGATATATATTTGGTGGTCGAGCGTGATTCGGACCAAATTATTCCACAACCCTTGATCTAGTAAAAGTAAAGACGTGCACAGTACTGAGCCCCGGACCATTCGTGGGTTGTTGTGGTACAGGTTTAATTTTTTTCAAATACACAGAAATACAAAAAATAAATAATGAGGTGTAGATAGTTGACCGTAGATTAATGATTGGAGAAGTTTGTCGGGGGGTGCGGTCAGCAAAGAACAACATAAATAAACAAAACAATATTTATTTATTTTATGTCGGCGTTTCGACCTCAGTTTCAGGTATTCACCAGGATTATGGCGTAGAAGGTAGGCCTAAAACAGTTTTAGGAGTTTCTGGTTATGCTTGAGTGGTACATAA
>NW_027108122.1:3863823-3874414 GCF_000696795.3 Halyomorpha halys
AACAAAACCATATTTATTTATTTTATGCCGACGTTTCGACCTGAGTTTCAGGTCTTCATCAGGGGTTGTGGCGTAGAAGGTAGGCTCGCAACTGAGTTTTTGTTTTTGTTTATTTATCTTGTTCTTTGCTGACCACACCCCCCGACAAACTTCTCCAATCATTAAAAAATAAATAAAATCATGAGATCGAGAATCTGTTACCTCTATCTGTACCTATTTAATGAAGACATATATATTACTAAAAAGAGTGTTTAGTCACAAGTATTATTTATAAACTTAATATTATTTACTAGCTAGATTTTTTTTTCTCACCATTTGTTCCCTATTACTTGGATTGACTCACTTTTAGGAAAATATAATTTGAACGCATTAATGAAAATTACAGTATCTCCTTTAAGAAGTTAATTTTTTTTTTTTTTTTGGCTCTATTCTCATAAGATGACTAACACGAAGGGTACTACCCCAATGGCTTATATGTTTACAGTCTCCTTATCGCTGAGTAACATCCACAATCCAATCTCCATTATTCATTGCGATGGATTTAGATGATGGATCAGCTGTCGATCTTAAATGGTATATTTATAGCAATAATGAATCGAAATTGCATTTTAACAAGTAATTGATTTTTTTTATGATTTTTTTTTTACTTTTAACTATGAAGAATTGCTGAGGAACATTAATTATTTGATTTCGGTATATAGATGAAGTTAGTTTGAATAAAAGCGTTCTTTTCTTATGTCTAACATTTTCAATAGGGCAAATAACTACATTTTAACTTCTATTAGCAATAAAAAAAAGTAATATATTTATTTTCAAAACAAATAAAATTTAATGATAACTATAATATTATATAACTGAGACAGATTATCAAAGAATCTTTTGAATCTAGACTTCTGTCCAAGATGAAAAAACTTATTAAGGACAGTGGTTGAATTAGTGGCTCTTCTTTCTATTTTTCCCTGGAGGACTTTCTGCTCATCTTCGTTGCTGGAAATGGTTTTCGTCCTTTCAGCTCCAGCGGTCTATTATTCTTTCATCTACTTCTCGTCTACAGATTTATTCCTTGTAGCGGGTAATTTACATTTGAAACGGCTGTTCCCTTTGTTAAACAGTCCCTTATTTTCTGTAAGGAGACCTCAGGGGGCAGTTGAATTTTAAATTAGCTCATGTACCGCTTTAAAAAAAAATGAATTTTAATTATTGTCTCGTTGAGTAGTGTTATTTAAAAACACGAATTCCTGGTTTATCTATTAAAGGATCGGGGTATTCCACGTTTTGACTTTAATTATAAAACGTATCCATAAAGTTACACATTGTTTAAAATTTAATTAGTTAATTTATTTTGACGATTTAGCCTCCGTTTTTATTTTTATCCTTTGACTTAAGTACATGTGAAGTGTATAGTCAGGGAAATTATTGCGTTCGTGAATAAATTTGAATTTGTGTTTTCGACGGAAATACACGTTATGAGGTCTCCGAGTCCAAATAATTTTGTCTTGCAAAATTATCTGTGTCAGTGTCGTTAAAAAAAAAGTCCAATGGAACTGAAATTACATAGAACGGGTATATGGTTTTTCTTTAAAATTTAGTTCTAATGATTTTGAATAAAATCGGCATTCCAATGCACAGTTAAATGATTTTTAATATCAGCTAGGTCTAATTCTCATTTAAATGGTATGAAAGCACTTAAATGACGAATTTATAAAAAAAAATTATTCAAAATACCTTAAATTTTGTTTGTATGAAGTAAACAAAGAGTTGTCATTATTAGCAATAATAAAAAATGGACAAATACAAAATCTTAAAGAATTTTATGCTAAAATAAAGGAGAAAAAAGATAAATGGAAACATCCAACTCAAATAGGAAATGCCGAGACCGCTCTATCGTTCCTGATTGCGTTACGACATTGTTGTCTTTTGTAAAACTGTTGTATTTTTGACTGGAAAAACATTCATTTTCGTTATTCCCTCATTGAGAAACTTTAACAATACAAATTTTTGATATCTAGATTTTGTTTTTGAAATCACAAAAATAGCGATAATTTGGAACATTAGTGTGTAGGGTAGTAAATGATTTTTTTTTTCATCTTCTTAGATTTTTAAGCCTATCTAAATACTTTTTAGATGACTGATTTTTCAGTCCATTGATTGATTCATTGCGTCCGTTTTTTATGATTTTTTTTTTCATTATCAACATTGAAGAGATCTAAAAGTGACAGATATGTTAACATAAGTGTTAAACTATTGCCGAGTGCTCTATCAAAGGAGTGCTATACCTTGTCTCAATTATAATTATTACTCTAAATACTTTTTTTCATCTTCAATTTTTAAACCAACTATATAATATTTGATATAAAAATGACTTCATTCCGAGAATCCTAAAATTCATTAAATATTTGTATATATAATTTCTGAAATACCTCTTAGTAGACTGATTCTTCAGCCAATTGATAGTTTATAGTAAAACTATTGCCAATCGCTCTACTAATCCTCTTCTCCATTATGATTATTGCTCTAAATATTAAAAATGGTAACTAGAATACAATTGCGATTTACTAAGAGGAGGAAGGTGAAAGATGTGACTCGTGTAGATCTCATTTGCTCGAAGCCTTTAAGGCTGATGTTGCCAAAAAGCGGAAGCTCCGACCATTAGAGGAAGGGAATGATGGTAAAGAGGCCCCTTCTAATTTCTTCTAGACCATTGTGGGAGAGAAAAACCGTTGAGCCAATGGTTCGATCCGCAACACCAATTGCTTCTGTCAATGAGGCCCTTGCTTAAGCCTTCACAGCAGAATATCTTGTTTCTTTTTGTACCATTACGAGGTCTATATTGAGGAGTTTTGTGTTAGGCAATCTCATATATTTTCAATTGAAAGTATTTTGTAATATTAAACTCAATGTTAATTAAGTAATTTATCTTGTTAATAATTTATTAAGGTTTTTATGGCAAAGTACAGTATACCTTTAAGTATACTTATATTTAAGTATATTATACTTATATTTAAGTATAAGTATAACCTTTAAGTATACAGTATACCTTTTATTTTGATTTACCTATATATGAAATATAGAGTAAGGGAATGCACAATTTCGAATTCGAGTGACGGAAATAAACGTTTTTAGATCCTCTCAGTAACAATAATCAAGTCCTGTAAAATGGCATGTGTATGTATGATCAACTTATCTTTAAAGTGAAAAGTCGTGCGAAGCTTAAAGTACGTATCTAAGTCACCTTCCACCTATATAACTGGAAGGTGACTGCAACTTTTTTGCTTAAATCGACAGATGGAAACTACTTTATAGAATCGATTTTTGAGAAATCAAGTGATACTTAACACCAGATTATTTTTATTCTCATTGAAATAGTCTAAGATTAAGTGCTGAAGTTTCAAATTATCTGCCTCTTAAGTGGCTTTAATTTTGTTATTTAAAAAAAAAAAATCCTATTGTTGGAAATAATATGCAGTGGGTTCATAAAAAAAATTTATAGGATTTATTACGTAACCAAAGGAGAAAAAATGAAAAATAGTGAAACCAATTCGAACAAGAAAAACACAGGTCGTCCAGATCTTTCCCGATAGCATCACTGTCTTTAATAAACAATTGAGTGACGGGGACAAACATTATTGTTGTTATTTCCATCTCGAAAAACCCTCAGATACGAATTTTATGGTAAAGAAAAAATTAAAAATTTTTGTTTATAATTTTCGTCTTTCGTGTGCTTTAGATTATTTTATTATTTTTTTAAATCGCAAAAATATCCATAACTTCAACACAAGCTCACTGACCTATACAAAACTTGGAGACATAAGCACGTTAGGAATTAAAACTTGTGTGATGCGCGTACCACACCAGATTTATGAGGTAAAATATCTGTTATAAATTTCACTTTTTACCTGATTTATAAGATAACGTGCTTATATTGTTTTATATAAATATTGAGTTAATAGTGTAGCAGACAATATAGAAGTGCTTTCATGCGGTCCCCCCTTCATATGGTGACGAATTATCATAAATAATAATGCTATCAGTGGTCAGTCGTAACCACTTAATTTTATTTATAATATTTTAATTCATAATAAGATATTTATTAATGATATAATGAAAATAAAATAATTATCCTAAGATTATCCGTTATTCTAATAATAGATTGAATTGATTTAATATATTTAATTATTAAAACATTCAATGAAGTATGCAATATTAATTAAGAAACATTAATTAAATAATGATTTGCACAAGTAAAATCCAGCAACCAAAGTTGTAACACTTACTTTTTATTTATTCAAAATATTAATAATTTTAGTTGTTTATACTCATATTTATTTGGCACTGATATATTTCGGTTCGATCTGGCCTGCTTTTTCTGGAAGCTAAATCTAAAACGTGTTGACGATTCGCTGAAGCTTGTGGCTATAAATTTCTTCGTATTTTGGCGTGAGGAAATAAATAATTAAAAAAAAAAATGATAAAAAATAAAAACCTTTGTCCCCCGTGACACTAGAGAAGGCAGTTTATCTGGCAAGGAGCCCACACTGCCTACCTCGGCCTGATAGATAGCAAGGAATGGACCTGATAAGATAGCTCTGTACTGTATTACCGAATCACTTTCCCCAAAACAAATTGCTTTTATCTTTTAATGTATGTTTTTTATGTTTGTTTTTTTTAGCGGGTAGGTTAAAAATTTATTATGAAGTAGACAAAGATCGTTTAGCAGTGTTTAGATTTTTTTTGTAGAATTCCTCAAACATCAAGTAAATGTTCATGCCATAATTAGGAGAAAAAGTCATTAAATAAGATTTTAAATAAGATAGGGACGTTTTATTTTTACAAACAGTGCTGACCAAATATATTATGTTGCTATATATATTTTAGTAAAAAAAAAAATGTTTTTTTGTTTTCTCTTGATTATAATTAAATATTATTATTAATATAATTATAATTATCCGTAGATAAAAATATTTTAGCTTTTATTGAAGAATCATAATACAAGCCACCGAAATCAAGGCCTATAAGTATAAGTGTTTTAGTATTTATTCATACTATATATACAAAAAAATAAAAAGGAATAAAATTGCAATAATACTAATATATTAAAAAAAAAGTTCAAATAGGATATTTTTAAATAAAAATATAAATTGCTTTGTGCTATTCAGCTGTTCTAAGGCTGACCGGAGGTTTCAACACAATATTTTATTTATTTATTCATATATTTATATTTATATTTGTATTATGTAAAGTTTCTATTTAAAAAGTATTTGGAATTTCAATTTCTGTCTAGAACCATTTGTTGCAATGCATGAGTTTGTTGAGATCATATATTGGTTTATTTTAGTTTATTTTTTTTTACATTAATTATGATATAGTGTCTCCTTATTATAACGCTAGATTTTATTGGTTATCGCTGTAGTTCTTTTTTATTTTAGTGGTATTGGAAAGCATTGTTTGTTTTTTTTCAGATTCAGCCACCAGTTCCTCTGCCTCCTATCTATGCCAGTATCGTGAAGCGTCCTTTCTGTTCCAAGTTGTTACAACTCAGCACATTCCCTATATCCTATAAAACCTGCATATCAAATGCTCCATTCAAAACCTCCATCTGACGTCCAACCTTCACCTCACCGAACTGCTAGGTTTGACAATTTTCCATTTCTTTTCTTAAACCGAGCTGTCTCCTATTATAATTCTATTCCTTCTACAATGGGTTGTGTATCAATACTTCCTTAGTTCAAATACCTTCTGTCCAAATGCCTTTTCCTTCTCTGAAGAGAATAAATATTATATTGGATGTATGGATATATTGTTTGTTAATATCGAAGGACAGATGTGAATATATTTTTTCTGTTAAGCCACCTCAAATAGACTCTGTCTCTTTATAGGGAAGCTTAAATGAAAAAAAAACGCTAGTTCGGATGATAAACATTTATTTGTTAAATTAATAAAAAAAAAAAATTAAAATCAAAAAGAAAACCTTCAAAATAAAATATAGAACCGAATTTAAAATAAAGAGGTCCTTTGATTTAAGCAACATTAAAATTACTAGTTACAATTATTACAAATTGATGAACTCCTGAAGGGTTATTATTCTTGAGGTCCATTCCGAAAGGTCGGAGGCGATGTTCTTATAATTCACGGAGGTAGCCCCACAAATCGAACCGGCGCTACGATAATTCACGCAGCAAGGTATGGTTACTAATGTATACGAAAGCGACTAGGAGACAGTATTGTTGTATTGTTGTGGCAAATAATCCCCATGGCTGGTATCTCACCATTAAACACCACACCCCAAGCATAATTTTTTTTTATTTTAAAACAAGACATACTTCTCACAAAATACATTGTAAATAATGTAATTAAATCAATTTAATGCCCAATTAAAAATATTATATATACATTTTTCACTTGTATATATTATAATTGTTTGTTCTTATTTTTGTAGGTCAGAAAATTAAAAAAATAAAAATATTTACATTTTAATCAATATACATGGCGTTAAAAGTTTCATTATCAAAAAATATACACCTTGTAAATGTGCTATAAATTTAAAGTAAGCTCGGGTACAGTGCTCTTTCCGTATATTGTTACCAATTTGTAACCAACAATTGTTGTAAAGAAATCCCAGAATTACAAATCTTTACAGAATTAGAATCGATTCCAGTTCACATTAAATATCCCCATGATACCCTATTTAATTTAAAATTGATAATAAAAATTAAATTAAATTTAATTCTCGTCTTTAACGATTCCTAGAAATATGTATAGTTTTTCTAACTATACCGCATATTTAACTGGGAATATTTAATATTTGTATTTATTTATGTTAAAATATATAAGTATTTTTAACTTATTGTTTTCTCCAAATATCATGAATTTTTTGCTTACTTCATTCAAAATTCAAGACCAAATTTTTTTTTTTAATTTTGTGTTAATTGATTGTTAATATGATGATCCTGGAGTTAATTACATGTTAGCTGATGTTAAATTGCAAATGAATTTGTGTTGCTATTCATGTAGCAGTGGAAGACAATCATTTAACGGCCTGGTCGTTGTGCCTCCGGCTTCCGGGAAATGATGCATAATGATACAGATAACTCTAATAGTGATTAACGGATGCAATTATGAAAATGAACCATTTGATAGGAGATGTTTATGAATTTAAAGGTGAACAGTCCGGACGAGTGCTATCAATCCGGGTTAGGTCTCTCTTACTGATAATATCATATCCCCATCTCTTTGTCAAGTGAATCACTTGTAGTCCCTAATTGTAACGATTAATCTTGATTCAGAATTTCGGATGATAGATTATTGTAGAAATTCCAGTTATGGTAATTTCAAATGCCTGTTGACGATTATCTAGTTTCTCCTAACAACATTGTTGTTTAAAGAAATGCGAATTTTATATATTTAATTATTTATTCAGTCGAGACTAAACAAGGCCATCTAATATGGTCCAACCAGTGCCCTCTTTCATAAGAAAGTACAAACTAATACTATTAGTCTTGTAGATTTATTTTTATTCAATTACACATACTTGTACAATAGTAACTTGTACTTTAGTATTTTTTAATTCCTGTAATATCACTAATAGTCATCCCTATCATGAAAAAAATAAGTATTAGTATTATTACCACACTAGTTTCTACACTTGTACTATGAACTAATACTATTAACTTTCATTAAGAAGGAGGGCCCAGATGACATCACCTCTTGGTCGCTGCCAAAATATCATAGACTCATAGACATAAATGAAATTTATTAGTTACACTTTTCATTACTAAGGCAGTGTGGATGCTACTACGATTTATAAGCTAGAACAATACAATCTGAATTAATTTCTAGAGATAATAATAATAATTCAATTAACAAAATACAAAATACTAAAATTAAAATAATGTAAATATGAACTTATGTAATTCTATTCCTTCTACTATGCGTTATGTATCAACAGTTCCTTAGTTCAAATACCTCTTGTTTCAATGCCTTTTCCTTCTCTAAAGAGAATAAATATTATATAGGATATATGGATATATTATTTGTAAATATCGAAGGACAGATGTGAATATATTGTTTCTGTTAAGCCACCTCAAATCAACTCTGTCTCTTTTTAGGAAAGCTTAAATAAAAAACAAAAAAAAAAAAACGCTGGCTCGGATGATAAGCATTTATTTGTTAAGTTAATAAAAAAACAAAACAAAAAAACATGAACTAAAATCAAAAAGAAAACCTTCAAAATAAAATATAGAACAAAATTTAAAACAAAAAGGTGACTGAACTTGTATTGTTGTGGTAAATAATCCCCCTGGCCGGTATCTCACCATGAACACCACATCACAAGCATAATTCTCTTTCTTTTAAAACGAAACATACTTCTCACAAAATACATAGTAAATAATGTTATTAAATCTATTTACTGTCAAATTAAAAATATTTATATTTTAATCAATATACCATGTGTAAGTTAACATACTGCTCAAAAAATTTTGTCCCAAGACAAAAAATCAAAGTTTAATTTACAATGAGTTTAGTTTGTTAGTTGGAGGAAAGTAATGGGCCAATTTCGTGAAAAATAAGAAAACATTTTACTCAAACTGAGCAAACTGCAATATCAATTGAAAGCTTAATCTGACTCAAAGGTTTATTCTGTTATCACTCTCCTCGCCAAGTGATCTGGTCTTTGAAAGAACACTTCACAGCAGACTTGATTGTCCGCTACCATTGGTCAGAGATCACTTTTTATAAAATATTTTCAATTATTTTGTACGACTAGAATTAGTGCACTTTAAAAATAATAGATGAAATTAATATGAAGCTTTTAGGACTTTTAATAAAGAAAAATCATCTTGTGAGCCACCATAAGTATATTTATAATTTTTGAAATATGCTGAAACAAAAATCAAATTTTAAAATAAAATATGGAATCGATTTTGGCTGCAGTTTTAAAAGGTATATACCGAACTAAAAAAAAATAGAAAAAAGTTTATCTCCTTAGGAAATTACCTCATCCCACTGTAGCTCGTCATACTTAAAGTCATTCAGAGCTTTAAAATTCTCAACATGCTTTTATTTATTCTGTCTTCTAAAGTTCAAGTCCAGAAGGCATAATCGCCCAAAACCTGAAAAAATTTCTCATGATATTCCAAGATTTGTGCGAAAATGGTGCTGAAAATTGGGGGGAGGGTAAAATCTCATGGAACTAAATTGTTTTGGAATTCAATTTTCTATTAGAATCCGTTATCATAATTTTCCTTGAACGACCTAGTAGACTAAAATGGCTATGATGATGATGGTAACAATGAGCTCTTATTTATAAATTTCTCAGTTATTAAGACGGGAGTTTACGTGAAATTTAATTCTAAGACGATTCAGTCGCCTACTCTAAAATAGCAAAAAAGTTTATATTTACAACTTCATGACGCGTCGAATTAAAAAAGTACCCAACATGAATTATTTTTCAAATCTGATTTGCTATTTTATTGGAAATTCTTACTTACTTGCGTTGAAAAAGTTTAGATAATCAAGAATACTCTTATAAGGTGGTATACATGCAAATGTTATGGCCTAGTAATAATTGAGATTGTATCAGAAATTGTAGTGCAGAGGAAGAAGAGTTATATGAACTTGTATATATCAATCGGTTGCCCAACAATAATGTAAAGTATCCATAACATATAATAATGTATAATATTTTTATCAATACATTCTAAATAAACAATGTTTTTTGTTTTCCCCATACATGTCGTTTCCCATATTATTTGATATTAAGTATTCTTTCAAACTTATCAACTGGTCGAAATCTGACGTTTTTTAAAAGGTTTAATTGTACATACCTCCTCTAGAAACATACATGTGTTCTATATTACTTCCTATATTTTACTCTAATTGGAACCTCCCTTGTAAGTGTAGGCCTGTTTAGACTCACCTAATTACGGAAAGTGCAGTGGAATCTCCTTACTAGGAAGGCTGGGAAATTGCGTTTAATTCCATTATCGTTGCTACTATCTCACTGGGCTTTGCTTGGTTCATTCTGTACGTTAAGAGTTATCGAGAATCCTTTCTCTGTAAAGGATATACTCCCATATAATTATTGCAGTAATATTTTCTGTTTATTTATTTATTCTCGTATTGTGTTTTTTTCGTACCCTTCATTAAAAAAAAATGAGTACATCATGCATATATAGTACATAAAATGTATTATATATAGTGTTACTGCAAGTTTCGTATTGTATATACAGCTTATCAAGTACCAACTTTATCGAGTTTGGACGTACACTAAGGGGAGTACTTCCTAGAGGTTACTTCTATTCTAGGGACAATTTACTAAATTAATTTAAATTTTTCTTATACCACTTTTCTGGTTACATTACGTTTTTGGTTATCCTTTCATCTAAGACTAGGAAGGTTCCAGGCACAGCTTCTATTCCTTCTAGCAATTTAAAGTATTATTATATATTTATATTGTTTATTAAAAAGCTTGATAACACAAACTTCCCTTCTATAGAATACTACATAGAAATAATATATTTAACATTAGCCTATGAAATACAGTTCCATACCTCAAGGTTCCTCTACTTTTATTCAGGATCTTTACTAGGAA
>NW_027108122.1:3874594-3882226 GCF_000696795.3 Halyomorpha halys
AAAAAAGGTAACAACCTGGATTCATGTAAATAGATTTGAGTTTATGTCATTGCACGTTTTTGGATTCATTTTAAAAGCGTTACTATTTTATGTTTCTTAACTCGAAACTTGTAAGTTAAATTAATGTTGAAACTAACCTGAAGAAATAAGCTACCATTGATTTCTTTTTTCTTCATCATTACCGAACGTAAAGAAGTTTGATGAAAAATCAATTGAAAGAAAAAACTCAACATAGTTTTAAATAAAATACAGACCATTGATGATATTTAGTTCTCTCATATCTATATCTACGACTAGTTTTTTTTTTTTTTTTTTATAATTTCCTATTTCAATCATTAAAGGAATAAAAAAGAAACTATGAGTCCTTTTGTACATAAATTATTGTACGGTGTCTGTAGTTAATTCTGAATGCATCTTAGCTATTATTGTTTGTTCATAATATATTATAGTTGTTTATAATATATTTGTTTCGGAACTCTTGTATATTTTTTTTTATTAAATTAGCTATAACGAAATGATGGGACAGGCAAATGTTATGATAGGTTTTAGTACTGATTTATATAATATCGATTTATTTTTGGGGGATCGTTTTGATTTTTAATTAATAAGTGGCTACATTTTGCAAATTATTTTCTTCGCGTTTTCTAATTTTAAATTAATGAGCTCGTGGAATAACAGTTTATTCTTTAACAGATTCCTAAATATTTTACAGTATTTCGGGAGAAGTATAGGCCGCCGTTTTGTTAAAATTATGGCTTCTATTTTTTTTCAATATTTCGATGTACTCTCCATTTCTTAAGGTACTTAAGGTGTTGTTTTTTCTAAAGCATCTTTTTGTATCTAGGTACAATTTAATGATTACATAAATTCGGTAAGATGAGAACTATAATGCTATCAGCAGGGCTATGTTAAAACGTTAAGTTTTGGATTGTCATTCATAAATTAAATTAATAATATTGGACTAAAAGGAGATCCTTGCGTGAAACCGGCAATGGTACCTACAGGAATGGTACGTGCAGGAGATGATATAAAATAATTTTATATATTGTTCAATTCACGAGTAGAATTCCTCTACGAATTTTATTTTAGGATTTTTCATTACAAGGAACAAAATAAGAGACAACGAATTTTCCGAAATATTGTTTTTTTTTTTTTTATGTTTAGTTATTTTTTTATTTATTTTTGTTTTTACCAGATATCAATCCTTCCATTACAAACTCCCTAACCACTCAAACCCATTAAGTTTCTAATCTTGCTTCCTCTTTTATTCCAGAAAATCCTCCGAGGCGTCTGAAAAGAAGATGGCCTCTATTGTAAAAATGTTTTTAGAGTGCTACCAATGGGTAGTTTCTCTACATACTTGTACCAAACCATTATTGTTTCCTCAAATTTACTTGATGTATTTACGTTCAGGTGTAAATATCAATAAATTTTTTTTTTTTTAAAGTTATTTTTTGGTGGCATTTGTTTTTCTTAATGTACATAATTTAAATGATTTGGACTGAGTGTCTTTGGAGTAATTTGTATTTTAAAAAATATAAATGCTCACATTTTATATATAAATATAAATAATAAACTAATAATTTTTTTTTTAATATTTATTTATTGCTATTTACAATTGTACATTATAATACATTTAGTAAATCTGATCTAAGTTAAATTGGAGAGTTACAGGCGTGTAGAGAAACTACCCGTTGGTAACACTCTAATGACATTTTACATTAGCTGGTCTCGTGGCCATTTTCTTTTCAGGCGCCTCGGAGGATTGTCAGGAATGGAAGAGGATGCAAGATTAGAAACTAGGGGGTTTGAGTGGTCAGAGAGTTTCTAATGGAAGGAGTAATATCTGGTTCGGGCTAATAAATATAATATAAATAAATAAACTACACCACTGAAAAATATACTTCTTTATTTTTATGTTTATAATCACATGAAAATCTCATAAAAATGTTTATCAGTTAATGTCACATCATAAATGAAGATTTCTTCATTTGTCTCCAAGATTTTTATATCCTATACAGTCCCTGGACAATTTTCATAAAATGAGCAATACGATGTTCCAAATAGGAAGGGGAGAAGAAATGTAGCGGAAGAGTTGTATGATGAGCGACATTGGGCGATATATCCTGGACAAAGTTGTTTGGCTTTAGCGGCTCCCACAATGAGCACTTGAGCTGAATGTCGGCCCGCCCGAGTCATTCAGCAAAGGAAATCCAATTTATTTGAAGCAGCTACTGCATATATAGAACTGTACTTTTCCAGCGGACTAGCCAGAAGGAGGGCCTAATAGCATTTATCTCCTGCAAATTACATTATTCATGGCATGGCTTTGCATTTTGATTCCTTCTGACTCTGCTAAATGTGTTAAAAAATACAAGATTGGATGGCTTTTACTGCGGTTTCTCTGAAATGTTTTCAAGACAATGGCCTTCTTATTGCTTATAGAGTTTGTATATTAATGCCATTATCATTTTCCTCGAAACAATGTCGACTTATGTTCTTGTTATAATTTTAACACACTAAATCAAACAATTTCCGACAAATCATTGTTGATATATTATCTTTTTGCTGGAATTCCCTTATGAATTATTAGGAACTCTTAAGTTTGGGAGTTAAAAAAATTATTGATATACTTTTGAATATAGACTTATGTGAAATATACTTTTGACAGATCCAACCTAATCAGATCTTCTTCCCTTCTCACGATCTTGCTTATTCTATCATTTCCAATCTTTCTAGTTTCAATAGATTAAAATATATGTTTCTTACTTACAATACTCCCATAAAAACCTCCTTTTTTTCTATTTTATAATATTTTATCATATTACAATCATAGTACAATTTTGAGGTATTATTCTATAGTCACGTTTCCGAGTATAAATAAAGAATTCATTATTATTTTAAACACAAATAAGTTCGATTAACCTATTTTATTGTGCCAACGTTTCGGCTGGAGTTTCTAGCCTTCTTCAGGGCTAAAAACAGAACAACCACAGTAAGTATAGAAAAATAAAAAAAGAAAGTTTAAAACAGAATAATTTTACACATAAAATGAATAAAATAATATTTTACACATAAAATATTTTCTTCCTCTCAATTTTCATTTTCTTTCCATATTTCAATTTTTAAATTATTAATAACTTATATGTTCATACTTCTTTGAATTATATAACTTCATTTTTATTTCATTTCCTTAATTATTCCTTAATAATTTAATTTCAAGTTCTGTCAAATTATAAATAATCGAATTAATAACAAAATAAAGGAGTTGTCAATAGCTTATAATCATTACAATATACAAATAAACTCAATGTAACCTATAAAAACCAGTTTAAAAAAAACTTCTATTACATAAATTCAATTTTATAAACCTACTTCACACTATTTGGAATGTTACATTAAATATTTTTACTACCAAAAATTCAAAGCCACAAATAAAACTATCCGTATTTTAATGCAGTTATTTTATCTAAAATAAACAAATGAATTAAATTTAATAAAAGATTAATAATTTTGCTTAGCCGGTTAAAAATTTGTCGGTGATGGGAAAGAAAAATATGATAACAATGGGCTTTGAAACGCAGGACAGTAAGTTAGGGAAATAATATAAACTGTGAAAAAAGATAATTCATAAAAAAATTTGCCAAATTATAATGTGACTTATTAAATTTAAATATAGTTAATGATTACAAATATTACCTTATTTTTTAAATACATTTAGATGAAATTCCTGAATACAAATAATAAATTATTAATCATAATAATTTATTATTTACCTCATTAATAAATGATTTCGTATTTTATGGTGTAAAAGTGTGAAGGTATGGTTAAAAAAAAAATAAATAAATAAAAACTTTCTTGGGAATTTAATATTCGAATATATATCAACCTCCATAGCCTTCAATGAAAAATAGAATGTCACAAATAGTTTTCTATTTAAGCGAAAAATCCCGTTCTTTCATTTTACTATAGCCATATTGTTAACTTACTCTAAATGTTAATAAAAAAATAAATAAACGTGGTTAGTAAAATAAACATTCATAGCTTGTTCTCCCTTACCATACCCTAAATTCTTTTAATTGCGTTTAAGGAATATGCAATAACAAGCAAATTAATTGATTTCATTTGAAAATAATTTTTATTCAACTTATTTACCTTTACAGATAACAAATATTTACATAGCTCGAAATTTAAACTTATAATTGATTGAAAACGTCTGATATATTGCATTCTAGAATTAATATGAAACATATGTAATTAATTGGTCTGTTATTTGAGGTTATTGCTAACCTAAACACATAATGTAAAATAAACAAGCAGAGATTGCCCGTTACTAATTTCATAATACTGTGCATTATAGTCATGTTGATGTTTGAATCAATGCTATACATTGTATGTTGAGTCCTTAACTTAAAACTATCTTCTTGGAATATTTATATGTTGATTATTGGTATTAATTAGTTATCGAATACCGTATTTTATAATTAAGACTTAGCAAAGTTTTTATTTAATTAATGTCGTTTGATGACCAACGTTCTAAAGAAACTACGGTTTAACAATCAGTTCTTACAAGAACAAGACTCCGTTGCATTATGCTACAGCAAAAGATCCTGCAGATGCAAAGGAACCTCTTATGTTCTATCCGAGAGAGCAATGATTTGGGAGCTATATTAAATTCCTTCAGTTCAATATATCCTCTGCCTTTGACAGGGAATCGTAACCTCGAAAAGTCTAGTTGCTGCAATAGCACGATTAGGTAGCAACGCGTACACCCAAATTAAAATCTACGTCAAAAATAAATCATCGATTCAGGGGGAATAACGCAGAGAGAATTTTTTAAATAGAAGGAATATCCAAAGTATCGATGTTAAATTTTATTCTATGGGAATTGGATTTTGAAGAGTTTGCTGCAGGCACTTAAAGAGGAGTTGCGACTGCAAAATGGGAAACATAGTTCCAGTTATATTAGCACGCGGTGCAAGAAGAATCTCTTGAGAGATCATTCCAATTCAAATTATAAAAAGGAAGTTTGTCCAAGACTTTTGGAAAATCCTCTACTTAGAATTGTGACTAAAAGCCCTAATGATTGGTCTTAAAGGTATAACTCTGAATTATACCTCTCTACTATTCAGTTACGTTTTGTCTGGATACTCCCGAACTAATGGGCTTCACAAATTATGCCTGGGTATATGTGTTTTCACGCCATGAAACACATTATTGGAAAGGATATTGCAGTGTTCCAGAGACTACCATTTAGCCACAGTCCACATTCCTAATAAGGAACAAAGGACAACAAAAATCCTCCCATGCATAAGGCAAGAAAGAGGGTATCAAATAAAAAAGGAAATTTATTTCGTTAGATGTCTCATCTTGTTCTTGTGGCTTCTTGGAGTCTTGTACTAGCGGAATGTCCGCCAAGCGGATCCTTACTCACACAGTTAAACGGCTTAAGATGATCTAACAATCACTCACTGACTATGACTTATTACTGCTATTAATTACCTCGAGTTACTTGAAGAGAATAGAAGGTGCCATTCGCCAGTCCACAGATTAATTTCTCCTAACTATTTCTTAGAGAGGAAGCAGCGAGCTCACAATAGGGATATAACTCTCCCTGTCGGCCATTATCTACCTTCAAGGCTACCAGAAATAATTTGCTTATTAGTGAAATTTAGCGTCATTTAACCAGATAGATGGTAACATTTATTTTGTGTAATAGTTGTATTGGGACGATCTTGTAGTGATAAGGGGTCTATAATTTTTCATATTACAAGTCTAACTTTATCTCAATTCCTAAAATTAAATCCGATTCTTTCTTTGTGTTTTAGTATATCGTAAAGTTTTGTATGTGTGAATATAAAACACATTTCCTATATTCCTTCTTAGCATAGGTTCCTGATGTGTTTTACTATTTATTTATTTTGGTTTGAATGTAATCCTTAACTCAATTAGAGTAAAAAGTTGATTGTTTTTACTTATTTTACTGGCGCAACATTTAATGCACTGGTTTCTTCCCAGCCTTAAGTTCTTGGCATAGCAAAACTATTTTCTCAAGTATTGGGCCTGGACCAATTCTGAGTTAAGGAATTAGATTCTATTAAGTGGGTACCTGGTCATTAATAGCTTGAAGGAAAAACCAGGTGGTTAAGGGTGGATGCTGATTTGATAGCTTAGCAACCTCGAGTTAGCTACGGCACTAGTTCACTCCTGGCCAGGACTGATTGTTTTTATTTCGTTGCGACCCCACAGAATGAAAACTCGGCCCTCCAACGTTGGTTAGAATTAGTTGGTTATTTATATAGAATAAAGAAGCCTTAACTCATTGTAAACAGAGAGGTTTATTATAATTTAACTAATGGAATAGGTATGGGTCATAAGTAAGATTAATTACCTTTGTTTAAATTTATCCTACCCTTACTCTAGGACTTTTCTACCACTTGGTGCTATCCACTAATAGGATACTCTTATGCTTATCTTCTGTTGCTGCTTCCTAAGCCGTACATATGTCTATGTATGGTGGAGGGGTCCTTAACCCACAAGGCTGACTCAACGGCTACTGATAATAGTTATCTGCTACAGCCGCATTCGAACTCGGGTCCTTGGTGTATGAAGTATGCCTTCAACTGAACGCTAGGCACACATTCACTATGGGTTGGCTGGTTGAATTTTAGAGGACTGTATAATTGAAAAATAAAACATGATTGAATGAAAATAAAATTCTATTATCTAATAAATATTTATGGTTAAAAGGGTTAATTAATTTAGAATAACTGGGCTATGAAAAACTTTAGATATAATGAGGTGGTTGATGGTGATATGGATGTTAACTATATTGAACTAGGTGGACTTACTCTATGCTTCCTTCTTCCCTCAGCATGTCTATGCCTCTCTCTCCTCTGCTGTTTCGGGGTACAACTCCAGGAATTGTACTCACCCATGTTGATTTTTAGAGTGAACAAAGACGAATGGACTGCTTGTTTCATAGCAAAATGGCTCTCTCATCTCGGGTTACATCTTCTCACCGCAGAGAGCGTTGGAGGAAGTGAGTTTTGACTGTTGGCCACATGGGGCGCTTATATTGCCTACATTATGGCAGCTCCTCCAATTCAACCTTTCAATTGCCGTAGGTTACCTGGAATACTTGGAGTTAGTAGTCTATTGCTTTACCAATGAGCTACCCATACCTACAAGATATAACTCGTGGTTAGCGTCATTGCATAAGATGGAATATACGATTTACCACTTGGTTTATTTATAACATTATAATTTTATGATTCTGAACTCATTTATAGTTGAATGTGAACTAGGCTTTACCTTTTAGTCCCTACCATTAGCATAAGCTCTTTGCTGGTGATCGAAAGTGAGTTAGTGTAGTGTAGACTTGCCAGTTGGTGCCTGTCAGGAAAAGTTAGTAAAGGCTCCTTTCTATAGGCTGTTACTTAAGGATTCGAGTTAAACATTAATTTTAGTCATTATCAGTCTATTCCTAGCTTCTAAAATACTTACAATTGATTAGTGTAAATTAAATATCTGATATTCAATTGATTACAGCAATGATTTTTTTCTGAATCCTCAGCTAATTTAATACTTGAAAATTTAAAATATATTAATTTAGTCAAATAAAAACCTTTA
>NW_027108122.1:3882297-3897209 GCF_000696795.3 Halyomorpha halys
TATATATATATTAAAAGTTTTTTCAATTATGTACAGAATATATCTTTTTTGGAAATGCCCAGTACCAATTGAGATATCTTACTTAAATTGAATAATTATCAGAATGGAATTTTACTGATAAATTTATTTCTTTTACAGTAATAGAACAATAAATGGAATTAAAAATATATAACAAGAGCGAGGTGTTTTTATTTTCTCGACAGTGAACACCTGATGTTGAAGTACCATTTCATCACTATTAAATCGTATATCGCCTCGTGGTCTTAAAATAAGCCATATATTTCTTACTTGGGATATTGAGTTGTATAAGTTTTATGGTTATATCCGTCTGAAAGGTGATATTCCACCATCTTTCACTAAAAAGGTTTAGTATAGACGGATCATTTCTGTTACTGATTTTCAATAAAACCTGTTGCAAAACCCTGAGTAATTTCATTAAAAGAATTTTTCAAGCAATTTTATGACCTAAAGAAATAGTGATTTCGACTGATTTTTTTAAAGATGTTAAATATGATTATTATATGAATAAAAGAAATGTCTACCTATCTCATCAAAACTTTTGAAGATTAATTTTAGATTTTTTAAAAATTATGCTGGTTACAAATTTTGTCAGAATATACGCTATATACAGAATATATATTATTCAAATCTCCAATAGATTTACGAATCTTGTTTTATTGTGTCCGTCCAGCTTAAGCGGTAGCGAGAATGGTGAAGACCCTGTATCTTCGCCTGGTGTTAGAAAAACGTCTCTCTCGATCGGTGGCTGGACCATCATGTCCTGGACTTTGGCGTGATGGTGCATAGTTAGGGGCATTACAGTCGCGGCGTCCTCAGGGTCTTCCGGTGTCCGCGGCAAGGGAGTAATCAGAAAATGAGACCCCCGACCCCAACTCTATACAAAATCAAAAAAAGCGCTGGAAAATTCGGATTACGTAAATCCGACACTTATTGCCCAACAACTTTGTGGCAGAATGTAATATTTATCAATAAATAACAATTAAATTTAAAAAAAAATTTTAAAAATTGTTTTCCCTAAATTAGTCATTGAGGCAATACTTTATGGTACTAATTTTTGAAATGATCATTTCAGTTGAAATTTCGAATGATTTTCATCAGTTTTTGGAAAAGTATAATTTCTTGTAGAAAAATTTAAACATTTCTCTTTGCAAAATGTATGCTCGACATAAAAAAAATATACTAATTAAATTAATTAAATTAAACCCTAACCATCTTCTTATATAATAAAAATTACATTCTGCATCATTGAATACTAAATTGTTATAGAAAATATCAAACATACTACAAATGATTTTATGGATTTATCCAGTGTACTGAAACTATCAAATAACTATTTTGACGAAATCATTATCAGACTGAACCCATTGGGCACGCACTCGCAAAGTGAAACTCGTATTACAACAGACGTTTTACTTAGGCTTTTTTCGTCATTATCCATCACCTTATATGACTTTCTATGTAAAATATTATTTTTTCCAATATCTTTGGCTTTCCAATGATATATACAACGTCTATTTTACTAATCTTATTTTTAGAAATGTATTTTCCACCTGAAATAAATATTTTTCCTCCTGACTCCTTAAATTAATTATAAAATACTTTCATAGATTATGTTTATTCGTTTTTTATTTGTGCTAACAATGTGAGATAGTTGTTTATTTCAAACAAACAAAATTAAAGGTTCTCGCTTTTAGGGAACCTACAACTTTTTTATTTTCTTTTTTACTGAACAGAATTACATTTTATACCTAAATCTGTCCAGTCAAAGAAATAATTGAAAAAATGTACTTCTCCTAAAAGAAATAACCTGTGATTGTAATTTTTCTAAATGTACTTGCACCACAGTGAAGTGAACAATCGATATATAGTTAAAACTAAAAATAGTTAAAAAATATATCCCGTCTTGCTTCTTACGCGTTGATAATCATTGCTCACTTCTCCCTTACTATTTAAACAATATTTAAACCAGGTAATCTTCATTCACCACATTCACTTGTACAGTAAGCATTGAAGAAATCAATTTCGAGTCGAGTAGTGAAGTGTAACAGTTTAAACCAGCTGCTAGGAGTGGGAGTGGGTGGTCCCTTGCGGCTTTAAGTGACTTGAAAGCTTTATCTGAGATGGGTCCAGGAAGATAGCTTTCCGCCTCCAGCCATGGCTCCTGGAAAATCCACGGAATCCCAAAACTGATACTGCTACCTCCATAAAACACTCAGCCTCTACTCTCTGAGGAAGGCGTTACTTATTATTTTATCATCCTATGTTATAGGGGTATACTGCAATATCCTGATAAAATTATTAGGAGAGTTCAATGAACTGACCAATCATATATTTAAGTGAAAACGTGTATTATTCGCACTCCGAATGCGATACTTCCATAATTTCATAATATTAATATTGTGACAATTGATTTCAAAGATTTTATTTTTATATTAGGTTCATTTATTTTTTCAATTAAACAACTATTAATTTATTTTATACATTTTTATTATTTATAACGTATAATTTATTTATGTTAGTATTTCATTAAACAATAACTTACTTAAAATGAATCTTTTTGAGAAATTTAAAACTAGCCTATGTATATTTGTTATTCAGTGTAATAACCAAGGGAACAAAAAAGGTCATAAATTTCTTTCTGAAAATTATGATATATATATATATATATATATATATATATATATATATTAACTATCGCAATGCCTTACCAATAAGCTACTCCCTCTAATATACATAAATATATGTTTGATAATGTATTTCTATCAACTTTAATGATCTCTTCAAACTTTTTATTCAGGAAAATGTAGAAATCTTTTATCTTGGGCATCGTATATATGTATATTTTGTATGTATGTATATTTTATGCATGCTGTGTATATATACTGTATCTTTGCTATGAGAGCTATTTTGCTTCTATTCAAGACGAACGGTTTCTGGAACTTGAGATAGAGGAGTTGATTGGGCTTAAGTTACTATCACTTACATATATTCAGACCTTAACTGCCTTAGCCGATAAGAGAAACCATGCACGTAGTTACTCTATGCTATTACCCAACTCCCTGTTCAATGTTCCAATAGATGCTATCACAGTTAAACCTTTTATATCTGATATTTGATTCGGTATAGCAAATGGTTCTTCAGATACTATGTATGTAATAATCATTAGGATATTCTTATATATTATTATATCTGATTTTAATTTTTTCAGTTTTAAGATATATCGGAATAATGTATTTTTTGAGCCCTCAAAATCATACATTCTCGGATTGTGCGCCGTGATTTAAATTATACTATTTTTCTTTAATTTAATTTATTGCCTATAACATTAAGCTTAACATTCGTAATTTCAAGTCGAAAAATTGAGGTAATTGACTTTTGGTTATTTTAATATTTCAATTTGCGCTATGGATCCCCTGAAGCAGTCCCCGAAGACCCGAACGGGGAACTAGTTTACTTCCGGATAATGAGCATTTTACCTCAGTACGATTCAGGTCTGTTTTATGGAATAATAATACTGGTCATATACAAAATATAATGGTTAGCAGGAGAGACGCGAGCAATTTCGGTGATATTGATAAAGGAAGAAATACGTTTGAACGGGTTTAGGTATTTAGGTTCTACGGTAATTAGAATTAACGAATTTGATGTGGAAATAAAGGCGAGATCGAAGGCGGGAAATGTTAGTTATTTTTCAACTTCAAAACTGCTTAGTTCGCGCCTTCTATCCAAAAACTTAAAAAAAGAATTTACAAAACTATTATTCATTATTTTTATGGATGCAAGACGTGACCTCTTACTATAAGGGATGAACAGCGCCTTTTCGAAAATAAATGGGCGTGTAAGGTTTTAAGACTTAGTAACGAGCGGATCCCTAAAATGATAATTAATACTGTAACGACCGGTAAACGTCCGAGGGATTGGCCGAAACGTAGATGGGAGGATTGTGTTAAAACTGGTTTAGTAGTATTGGGTTTCGAGGGGCGTCACTGGAGGGATGTGTGTCCAGAACGATTGGTTTTATCAGCATCGAACCTTCGTGTTCCTTAGGCCTTTATTATTCAAAGTACTTCGTGGTTCAAGTTATGAGTCATTGGCCATAAATAAAATCGTTTTTGTTTGGATTTATTTTTGAACTTAAAAAGAAAAATTAAAAATCACCACTTAATAAAATAATAATAGCAAATTCAAGCATAGTAGCCTAAAAAATAAAAAGGATCCTATAGTGTTCAGAGGGGATGCTCCTAAACGCTAGTTGAGACCAAAAATAAATTATAGATTACCAAAATGTAAAAAATTCACTCTTGTCCAAATTAGATTTGGAATAGGTATATATATATTAAAAAGTATTAATGGTTTTCATGTACTGGAGCAAACATGGATTAAATTTCAATTTTTTTCATATTTATTTGGAAGAAAAGTGCGAGGTGGGAAACCTTTCAATTTGTGCTCACCATTCTCTAAAGTATGGAATCAATGAATACTAGAACTTTTGGAACTCATAATACTATATTGAATTTTCTAGATATTTTGTAAAATTGGACAATTATTGGGGTACTGAAAGAACCCTACAGGTGTAAACCACTCTATTTCTAATTCTTGGTTCAATTAATAATCAACTAGAGGGATTACAATTAAAATATGACAAATTAAATTCGCTAATTCGCTTTACTTTCGTAATATTATTATTTGTAAAAACAAATATCTTTTTTAATGAAAGTGATAATCTAAAATACAGAAATATACAATAATAATGATTTAATAATCATAATCTATAATAATATGCAATATTTAAAATAGACAGGTATTTATATTTTTATATGTGTATATAAAAAAATAAATAAATGTCTAAAAGGGTCATATTTTGTCGTAAGGAATGTTAAAAAAGAATAAATGTACTTTTCACTAGTTGGGATGTTCTTCACTTGCAGAAAAGTGGCTGGAATCCTTAGTATGCTAGCAAAATAATTAAAGTTCTTCAGGAATATTAGGAATAAAACTTATATTTTTTAGTTTTATAGTTATGTATATTCTATCATTAAAGTTTGATGTATATAAAATCCTAAAAGACTCTTTTTGTCACAAATGTATCCATTATGCTGATTTGTCCCGAAAACGGTTTCCTTTCATTATAAACTTTGTAACAATTGGAACAGTTCTGAAATCCCTTTCCATTCCATTCTTGATATTGAAATGAAAATGGTCTTGAGATATTTAAAAATAGAACGTTTATTAAAGAATTAATAATGGAAAGTTTCTTCTCAAGTTACTGAGAAAATTTAGAAATAAATTAATAAAAATATAACATCATAAATTGATTTGATTAAAAAACTCAAAAATATCTTTATTAATAGATTTACTAGATATAATATATTTTCTTTCATTTTTCTGAAAATTTCTTTTATTTTATAAATAAAGCCTTTAATATGGGCCTCGTGACTAACTATTTTTTTCCTGACTGATTTTCAATACTGGTCTGTGGTTCTGTCGCTCAATTGAAAACGACTTAATGTGAATAATAAAAAAAGGTTGATCTGCGAAGCATTTCTTAGTCTTTTTTTCCTCCCTCGAGGAAACGTAAGGTAATTGGCCAATCAATGTAGATTAAGGGCCAATTAGTTCTCGTTTTCAGCTCTATTGTACATTCATCGGGGATCTAAGGCTGGGTTTAGTCAAATGTCGGGTCACTAATCCAGTTCGTTCTCCTCTAAATTAACCTTGGGCATTCAATCCTTTTACAAATGTAGGTCTCTTTTCGTCCAGAACCCTGAGAATTTGATTACTGCAATTATATCAAGCCATGTCAAAGTTAATCACTCTTTTTAAGAGAACTAGTCATCGAAGCACTTATTGGTATAGGGTGTTTTTTTAAGCCCGATAGAACTTGAAATTGTAAAAAATAACACAAAAAATTAAATTGTAATCAAAATTTTTTTTTATTCGAAAGATCAATACGTGACATTAACATTTGAAAATGATTTCGGGCATATGGGCACCGCGGCTGTTCTTGACGAAGCGCATTCTGGACATCCAATTTTGGGCCTTTTTCGAGCACTGCTGGCCGTATGTCACGAATAACACGAACAATGCTGGCCTCCAAGGCGTCAATTGTTGCTGGTTTATCAGCATAAACCAGTGACTTCACGTAGCCCCACAGGAAATAATCGAGAGGTGTCAAATCGCACGACCATATGCGGCAATTTTGCTTATTAACAAACCCGTTAAGCCAAAAATGCGCCTCATCGCTGAACACAATTTTACAGAATGCGCTTCGTCAAGAACAGCCGCGGTGCCCATATGCCCGAAATCATTTTCAAATGTTAATGTCACGTATTGATCTTTCGAATAAAAAAAAAATTTTGATTACAATTTAATTTTTTGTGTTATTTTTTACAATTTCAAGTTCTATCGGGATTAAAAAAACACCCTATATATGAGACCATGTTTTAAATTTTTTCTTAACTTCACGCTTGAATTCCTAGTTATGCTATCCGTTCTAATACATTTTGGCAAATTCGGGACAGTGTTTTAAAAGAAGAGTGTATAAATACAATTATAGTTGTGCCTCTATAACAAAAACGTAACAAGCCTGACCAGACTGCTTTCACCACAGATTTCATACAAACTGGACATATATTTAAATTTGATGCAACACTTTAAGCGAATTCTAAAAGAAATGATCACTTTAGAAAACTATGAAAATCGGGCTATCAACAGAAAATCAAATGTATACAATTTAAATTCATGTAACTCCAACTTCATAAAAACATAAGATTAACAAAACTAAGTATAAATAGACTAAATAAAAAAAACCCAGAAGAAATGGACTGTCTGACTGTTCAAAAAAGCAGTTACAGTTTGGAAAACTCAAAACAAACCCATTTTTACCTTCCTCGACTTTCCTTTTTATCACTGTTTCCAACAATGGCAGATTGTAATAGTTATCAATAAATAAAGTATTGAAATTTTAAAAATATAATTAGTTGAATAAATTCTGTGTTCTAAAAAACTGTTTTATTTTGGTTTTTTGGCATGGCTATGCAAACAACAAAATTGGGAAAAGTCTTCTTAATATAGTTGTATTATTGACTGATCCACAAAAATATTAATAACAATTAAGAAAAAGGTTATCAATGTATATATCCTAATTTAAGCACTCTTTGTCCATTTCAATCAGGATATGGCCTAGCTGATAATAATAATCACTTCAGTGATACGCGTTCAATTAAAATTGTTAGAACCCATTTGAAGAAAATTATAAAAAGTGTAATTAAAAAATTGTAAAGATATAAAAATTACTGTGACTTATAGTATTATAGTTTTAATTCTATTATAACGTTTTTTTTTGTAATTGACAAAGCATTTTTTCTTTGTTACAGGTATATGAACGTTATGTACTGCGTAGATAGTTCTGATTTGTAAGTTATACTAATACTATTCCATCAACTTTAGTTTTAAATTTCGACGCCTGTTGCTCTTGGTTTATTAAATTCAGCTAAAAAAATATTCATATTGATAATGGTGTAGCTAAACAAATGTTTTAAGGGTTTTTCTTTTAAACCTCTAGTATCTTTTTTTTCAATACTTTTGAGGGAAGAATTGCGAATGCCTGACTGCTTGAATTGCGATGCTTCTGTTAAAAAAAAGTTTAATTTGCATATTGCGTAAATATCATTATTATTAAGTAATAGAGTGTATGTGTAATGGTACTTATTTTTTATGGTTCCCTATAGTTAATGCGTCTACTGAACTGTCGATGATTTATATAAAAATTTGTAAACATCTATTTATGGCATTTTTACAAATATATTTCACAATTAAAATGATAACGGAAGAACTTACTGAGCTAATATTTTTTTATTTCAAATGAAACTTCCAGTTTTTACATATAAATTTCACACTTAAGTTAATAGGTCCATTGCTAGTACTTTTGTAATGCTAACTGAAACTTTTCTTGGCTCATAGTGCTGCCTGTTCGACGGGCTCAATGTTACACCGAAAGGATCTCAGTGGTCTATATTTCTAGTGACATCTCAAGATTTATAATTACCTTAATACAGGTATCGATATCCTTTATATACCATTTCAAAGAGTTACGTTATTAGTTTGTTGAAGAAAGAAAATCATCTATAAGCGAATGGAGGAAAACAGTTATAATTCTTTGCTGTTCACAAAAAACCTAAAAAGCGGGTCCTTAAGAAAGGAAAAACGAAAAAAAAATCAAAGAAAATTACAGCGGAAGCCGGAGTATGCTAATTTTCCGTAATTAACTCCGAGATGAGATCTTTTGTTTCTTTTCGAGTAACCTTGCATAATGGGCCTAGTTATTTAAAGTAATTGAGGTCGGCCAGTTTTCTTGCTCTGCGGTGTAGCTATCGCAATTCAAAACTGAGGTAGAAAATCCCTCAGAAATAAATGAGAGAAAATAAAATATATAGTATAAAAACGTTAGCATATCTTAGAGAATTTTATTTTAAGAAATAAAAAAAACATAAAATTATCTATTCATCTTTACTGTTTTTATAAGGGAACTAATTTAACTAATTAACTATTTTTTTAATATTAAGCAAGGAGAGCAGAATATAGGTAAAAAAATATCACAAAAACAAAAAATTGTTTGGATACAATTAAATCCAAATTCTTTTTTCTTTTTTTTTATTGCAATTTACAACTGTATTTACATAAAAAAAAACATTAAGTAAGTTTGATGTAATACCACAATAGAGTGATTTAGAGAAACTACCCATTGGTAGCACTCTAATCATATTTCTATACTAGAAGGTCTCGAAGCCATCTTTTTTTCAGACGCCTTGCAGGATTGTCAGCAATAGAAGAAGAAGTAAGTTTAGAAACTAAGCATTTCGATGGCTTGGGAGTTTATAATGGAAGGATTGATATCTAGTTCGGGGTGGATCGGTTACATATGGAACATTAAGGTCTTTATGTATGATGTTATTTATGACAATGTAAGGAGTATTGAGGATTGGATACTAGAGGAATTCGAAGGTTTAGTGGAGCCCCAAAGCATTACTCCTTATGTCAAGATAGTCCTTATTATTGTCATGTAGACCAGTCTTTTGTAATGAATTGAATGTTTAGACCGTTTGTCTAGTAATAGTCTAAATCGACGTGCATTTCATTTTTTCAGCTTTTTGTGTGTATTACAGGTAGTCGAATCTAAACTCAAAACTATAAGTATCAAACACCAGTAGATTATCAATTACTCAAAGGTTTACTAATACCAGGGATCGGGGGGGGAGGGGGGAGGAGGACAGTGTATCCCACAAAAGTCGAAAAAATCGCTAAATAGAGGCAGAACAGCATATCCATAGCATGATCGGTATTTCGAGGACTAGATATGCTTAATTAACTGTATATATGAAGGAAATGCTGATTTATGTTGTTTTTTTCTGATCAGTACATGCTAATATCGCATAACTAAAAATATTGTAAATGACTTTAGAAATAAATTAATTATTTAAATAGTTCTAATTATACGGTTTTATCTCCTATCAAGCTAAATTTTGATTTCTAGAGCGTCTACCTTCACCTTTATTTTTGACTTGAAATATATTTTTATTGTTGTATCAGAATTTATTTAATTTCGTATTACAAATTTTCAACAGTTATATCGTTTTTCTCCCACTATGACCAGACCCGACGTTCCCAACTTCGATGTTCTGAATGAGGTTTTCCCACCCTGGAACGAAAGGTTGCTCTCTCATAAGCACCTTTTTATTCCTCTATGTTTTCAAAACTTAAAGTGAATTTATCTCAAATATTAAGAAGAAAATATTTTTGTCTTGACCAGTTTAATGAATTTTGACAGTTAAACTTTTTCCTCGATTTGTTTTCCACCAATCTCAGCTCGAAACAATTGAAAACATCTGAAGGTAGTCCATTCTAGTAACTTGCACGGTGGTAGCGTAGAACGAAATTGTGACGAACACATGTCTAACCTTCATTTCTCCTCCGTATACCCTCTCTCCCCTCCCCCACCAGCAATCTTTTTTTACTTAAGGACTCAATCTCACGGATAACGAATGTTGAAAAATGTTGTATAAATGTTACTGCATCAGTATGCTAAAGTAGTTTGTTTCTTGGTTTTCGGAAATAAGATTGAGAAACACTAAATGAAAGACAACCGATCGACACCTATAATACAGTTGATGTCGTCTGCGTGTCAAATACCTTTGAGTTGAGCAAGAAGGTTCAAGAACCGACCCGTAAGGTTTGACATATTCGCACTAATGATCAAGAAGCAATCTAATCCCTTTCAACTCATAGCGCAGATAGGAAGATGTGTGTAGGGTTAGCAGACAGGAGGATTGTTCTGTTTGTAGCAAAGGGCTTCTGTGATTAGACATTTCCAATTTGGCTTCACCGCGGATCAAGCAATAATGCGCTCTAATTATCCCCCAGTCTAATTTATATTTAGGAACCTTCCCGCACAGGATGTGCTTCGGGGCGAAACAGTCATAGAAAATATTGATAAATGATGCCGTATCCAATGTAGACCCTTTCAGGATTGGTGTTTAGTAATCAATTAATGCCCAAAAAAAAGTCTAATTTAATTAAATCCAACTTATTTTGTAGAATCAATCCCAAAATAAGAGTTCTAAATGTTCTTTTAATTAATTCAATTTTTTTTATTACCTATATGACCGTAAATTTTTTTTTTTTTTTAATAATTTATTTAGAATTAAAGAAAAGGCATTTAATTGTATATTAAATATTTAAATTCGAAAAACAAAATGGTGATGGTGAAGACAAAATTAGAGTTCGGCAAATCGATCCTCAAAACCATTTTCAACTATAACACAAAGTTCGACAGAAAATAAAGTGTTTTTTTTAATAATTTATTTATTGTTATTTACAACTGTATACACATGTATACAACAAGTAAATTTGCTGTAGGTGACATAGTGACATGATAAAATTATGTGGAGAATCTACCCACTGATAGAACTCCAATAACATTTCTAGAGAAGAAGATCGCGAGGCCATCTTCTTTTCAGACGCCTAGGAGGATTATTAGGTAATGAAGGAGAAGCCAGGTTAGAAACAAGTGGATTTGGGTGGTTGAGAAGTTTATTATGGAAGGAACGGTATCTGGTTCTGGCCAAATCGGCAACATATGGAATATTGAGGTCCTGATGGATGACTTGATTTGTGACAAAGTAAGGAGCATTAAGGATTTTACGAAGGATTTTGGACTGTAAGGATTGGATTCGAGAGGAATTTGATGGTTTAGTGGAGCCCCAAGTCTCAACACCGTATGTCCAGATAGGCCTTATAGATCAGTCTTTTGTAATGGATTGGCAATTTAGACCGTTTGTCTAGTAAATGATGTAATAGTCGAAATCGACGAGCAGTTTCCTGTCTTTTCAGTCTTGTATGAGGATTCCATGTCAGTCGTTTGTCGAGATGTAGTCCTAAGTAACGGATCTGTTCGACAGGAATAAGTGGGGTATTATTACTGTTATGGGATACTGGGCAAGAGGTCGTTGGTTTACGACGAAGGGTAAATGTGATTTGGTGGGATTTATTGGAATTAATTTAATCCTCCAATTTTGGCACCATTCTTCAAGGCTGGTGGTGTGGGATTGGAGGGTTTGGGAGACAATGTAAGGATCATAGTTCACTGACAATAGACATGTATCATCGGCATACGTGGTGAGGATAGTGTTAGGACGGGTTGACATGTCAGCTGTGAAAACTGTATAAAGGATAGGACCAAGCATACTACCCTGAGGTACACCAGCAGACTGACGGAATAGGGATGAATAAGCGCCGTTGCAATTTACTTGAAATAATCTGTCGGAGAGATTAGAACGGATAATGAGGAAGTATGTAGGGGGTAGGAATTTACGGATCTTGTATAGCAGTCCTGGGTACCAGACTCGATCAAAAGCCTGTTCCCGTAAATATTTGTCGCCGAATTTTGTATGGTCAATATATATATATAATATTTCAAGTAGTACAAGATTTACTTATTTTAGTATATTAAAAATAATTCATAAATTATTAAAATGTCAGAAATCAACTAGTAGGATAAATAAAAATTAGTAGTTAGAAAGAAAAATAGACGAAACATTTCTTCTCAATTTCATTTTAACAAATTCTACACTGACTTACGTATAAAAACATTCTTATTTTCTTTATCTTTTTTGAGAAATATAGCTTCCTCTTTAGGTGGTACTCCTAAGCTCTTCTTCTTTCTATATCTCTCGCATCTGAATAAAATGGAGCTTGGATATTCCAGAGCTTTTCATGATCCACAGAAAAATTCTGTTCGTAATATCATCTTTAACAGAATATAATTTAACCAACAAGTAATAAACCAATGTAGAAAAACTTTAAGAAATTAGATTAAAAATATGTTGGAAAATCGTTTGAACAACAAAAAGTATTTTCAACCGATCACTAGATTTAGGAGAAAAAGCAAATGAGAAGTCAGAGAATTTTCACACTCGTTTACTTTTTAAACTACCTCAAAATAGCAAGAAAATCGTTTGAACAGATAAAATCCATTCACTCATACAAGGGATAAAAGAGGAAAAGCGAATGAAAAGTCATACAAAATGTTAATTTCTAGTTATTAGTATAAAATGTTGGATTTTTGAAAAATATATATCTAGACCCATAAGCCGCGCAAATGTCTGCCAATACTCAAAATAAAGGAAATTTAACCTACCATAAAGTAGTTTATGACACCTATCTTCTTAGGGGTAGTAGTTTTTATGGTATTCACATATGAATATAAATTTGGCAAATGAAAATTAGTCCGAACCACTATAAATTAATTTATTTCAGCAAATTTCATGAAAACTTCTTCATGAACTAATTTATAGCTCATTAACCTAGCTTTAATTTGAGTGCTTATAGTTATCTGTACGATTTTTCAAAATAAATTCACTAACTACTGATATTTCAGTACGTCCCATACAACATTTTTATGAAATGTTGCTTTTTAAAAAGCTATATCTCGAGAACTATTGGACGTAAATAGCTGTTTTGGGGCTAATATTTCAGCAAATTTACTCTTCTTTAAATAATGTTCTCTTAGATTTTCTATTGTTGTTGGTAGTTGTAAAGATATAGAGCTAATAGAGTTGTAAAGATAATAAATAAATTTATTATTTTTAACGTTTTAAAACAGCCGCCATTTTTTATTTCCCCTACCTACACTTGGCAGACTCATCAATTTTGACTAGTAATTATACCTAGTTTTCAATAAAGTTATAAAAAATTGGGGTGAAATAGGTGCCTTTTTTCTCTTCTTGGGCTCTTGAGCTCTATATACACAACATACTTACCATTAGTTGAAAACAATGTGTTTTCAAACTTATATTTAGTCACATTAAAATAGCTAAAATTCATATGAATACAAATTGAACATGATCATCCACATTTATATTGAATTAAAATTTAAAATTAACCGGCATTTTGATTTAGTTTCCCTTACAACTATACCTTATTTAGCTATAGATTTTTAGTTGTTAGTTTTCCTAACTCTGTGTGTAGAGGAAGTCTGTAAGGCTAAGCTTTGGTCTCCTAAGAATAACATCCTATTTATTTTCTTTAATTGAGATTTTCCTTATTTTTATAGTTTCCTTTGCTCTCTAATGTTATTTTTAAACTGGATTTCTTCCTTAAAGTCTGGGCTCCTATCTGTGTCAATATATTTGCATTATTTCTTTTATTTCTTATATTTGGTTATTACATTTTAAAAATAAGTATTTTAAAATTTGTTTTTGATGTCAGAATTTTTCCAAAAACCTAGACCATATTATTCTCTGACAAACAGGGTGCTTATGTCTGCATATAAAATAGCTTTGTTTTGCTACGTACCCACAAAATTGACCTGGAAAATATTTTTTAAGGTTGAATAGCTTTTGAAGGTTTGTAGCTCCGAGTCTGAAGATCTCAAAGGTATTTTATTGATTGGAGATATATTTTCCTAATTCTTACCAGGGCTGGTTTAAGTCTTACCTTTGATTTTTTTTTCAGTATTTGCTGCTGGGGAAATAGAAAAAAAAAATTGAACCTGCAGTTTTAATATGATATGTATCTACCTATATCGCAAATGGGTAGCTCATTGGTAAAACAATGTACTATTAAATCCAAGGACCCGGGTTCGAATCCGGCTGTGGCAGATAATTATTATCTGTTACCTGTAGCCGTTCAGTCAACCCTGTGGGTTCGGGACCCCTCCGAGGTCCATCCTGGCTCTTAAAGTGTGTACCCTTAATTTGGTAAAAATCTGGTGGTCGAGAGTGATACTTACCAAATCACCTCCTTTCACAACTGTTGGTCTAGTAACACTACTCCCTTTCAAAGTACAGCACCTCCTGAGCCTTACAATAAAAAAGTATAATAGTACAATAAAAAAATAGATTTGTTTTATTAATTATTAAAATTATACATTTCTCTTTTTATTACTATTACTGTTTGCTATTTTTTTTTTTATACAATTTTTTTTTATTTACTGATTATGTCCAATAACTTATGACAAGAACCTTTTTTTAGAATTCAATGTTTTGAAAAATGTAATATATTTAAAAAATACATAATATAAATTCATTGAACATATACTTGAATAATTTGGCTTGAAAATTTTGCGAAAACTGTTTTCTTTTGTCCGATTTTTGTAGTTTTTATTTTATTATTTAATTTTATATTGGACTAATACAATCTGCCACACTCAAGGAGAATGAGTATGAGTGATGTATATATATCATGAATATTATTTATACATAATACAAAAAAAAAGAAATAAAATGTATATCAATAATGATAAAATAATTTACCCTCGGCTTAAATACAAAATATGTTTTTAATTTTTATACCAGATCGGCCTGGTGGGCCTTACATGGTTGATATAACTTATA
>NW_027108122.1:3897259-3909582 GCF_000696795.3 Halyomorpha halys
AAATGACACCCCTAACTATATACAATGTTCTTATTAAAAGAAAAAAAATAATAATAAAATAAATAGATAAGAATAATGCTTCTTAATAAAAGAGGAATGTAATATTAATAACAAAAAATAATGAAATTGGTACACTTAAATAAAACAAACAATTGTCTTCTAATAGTAAAAAGAAACTTTTTAAAGTTAATTTGAAAAAGGGAAGAGAGAAAAAAAAATAATAATGAATAAATAAAATGAATAATAATATGTAAATAGAGGTAGTGTGACTATGAATTAATTTTATATTTATTACATTAACTGCGATTCTTAGGACTTTATTTTGAAAAGATTGTAGTTTTTTCCTTTTCGTGAAGGATGCCGCTCCCCAGACTTCGCAGTCGTACATCAGCAGTGGCCTGAGGATTCTTTTAAATATCAGAACAGTTGTTTTTGGTTTTAGTTTGGAATTTCTGTTTAGGATAGGATATAGCATTGCTAACCTTACATGGGTTTGATTTAGTTTGATGTTGATATGGTGATTCCAGGTAAGGCGGCGATCTAGTTGAATTCACAGGTATCTTACTGTTTCACTGGCAGGATTCCATTTCACAATTTTAGATTTGAGGATTAGATCCGGCGGATTTGGTGGGCGTCGAAGAGTAAACATTTTTCAATATTCAAGCTAATCAACTATTTAGTGAAATATTGTTCTAAGTCATTAAGGTGACTTTGCAAAGTGTTTCTAGCTGTTATAATGTCATCATGTTGAGAGAACACAGCTGTGTCGTCACCGAACATAGCTATGGAGGAATACAAAATATGGTAAATAATAATTTGTAATCCTAAAATCAAAAGTATTAAAAAAAGTTATCTTGAACATAATCTGCCTGATTTAATGTTACTTATAATGATTTAAATTATAAGTCAGCCAAGAAAACTTCATAATGAAGCTATCGTCTAATGAAAATTTTTAAAGAAGATAATACCTTACCGCAGATTGGTAAGGATGGGGATTTGGTGGTGAACGATTGGAGGATTGGAATTCACAAAAGCTATTCACTTCAATCACAACTGATGTGAAAAATTATCTGCACCAGGGAACAAACGTGTCTGCTTCACTAGGCACCCTTTCACAAGAACATCTGTTGTTCTACATGGGGATTCAAAATTCGATTCCATTAGATTAGTCTTCTCTCAAATATCCTACAGCTTCCCCTTCTCATAAATCACTTATGGCCAAAGGATTGCCTAATCGTATTGTAGATAAAAAATGCAATACGTGCATCGAATGTTTAACGATTTGATGAAGGATGAAGGAGATTATTTCAAAGTTCATAAAATCACTGGAAAAAGTGTTGGTGCTATTTTACCTTCATTACAATCACAAGATTGTAAATAAAAAAATTGGTAACTTTGGTATCATAAAAATTCCAAACTAACTTAGACCTATACAGTACTGGCAGTTTTATCCTGTTTGAAAAACAGTCCAGTCTAAAATACAATAAATCCACTACTGATGTAAGGCGAGACATCCTATTCGAAACGCCAAAACAAATTTTTTACACATAACTAAATCGAGAGTTATAAGTTGAATCAAATAGATGAACTTTTGAAAAAAGCATGACGTATATTAATTTTCAGTTGCAAGTAGTTAATCATGCAGTAGCTTTCAACATGAGGAAGTCTATCATCTCATGGTCTAAAATGGAAACCTATGCTAGACTTTGTGATTTTCATATTTTAGTAGATATAGGAGTTATTATTTTTTATGAATATTTCTTTTTTTTTTAACCAATTTTAATTATTACATTATCCATTATTCTTGTTCTAAAACATGTGCTTTATTTAGTTTTTTTTTTTATTGTCATTATTTATTTGAAGAATTTAGAGTTATTATGCAATTGTCAACAGTATGAGACGTTAGTTGTGTCCTTAAGAGCCATTCCTCCCTTACTGTTAAACATATTATTATTTGATAGAATACTTATATAAGACTTATCAAGTGAATTTAAGAACAAATAAAATTTGTAAATCCTTTGCAAAAGAGTTGGTTGAACGATTTTCATACCAACACGAAAACGTAACTTGCCCACAACTGATCTAGTATTGAAAATAATTAAATAATATTATTTTTAAATAATACATTTGAAATGTTTAATCACTGTGCCCTTAGTGCGAAACAAAACTACATAGTGATGTCTACGGTAAATAAGTACTATAGAATTTTGGGTAACTAAATTCAATCAAGTCCAGGTGAAAATTAAATAAAAATCCACAAAATCGTTGAGGTTAGGAGTGAACATGTATAATAGACACCCAATATATTTTCTAATTGTATCTTCAAATTTTTTTTTCATGCTCTTTTAGGACGTACATTATATTATATTCGTACTTCTTATTATGTACTTTATAAATAACTTATGTATCAATTATATATATAAGAAATTCTTTTATCAAAATTCATAATTATTTTTAAATAATAACTTTCCAAATGTGAATTTATATTGAAAATATTAATTTGCAACACCTACTTGACAGGAGAAATTTTGAAATAAATTAAATCTTTTTTTTGGTGTAGAATTTTAATATGAAAAAAAAAACAACTTTATTATTTAGAAGTAAATATTCACCCAACCAGATACAAATTCAATTCTATCAGTCATTGTAGACAAAACAATCATCATTTTTCAAAGAAGTGTTTTCCAATCAGAGGTTTTTATCTGGAATGGAAGTGGAGGAATTTCCTGGCTTTATTTAACAACTTGGCTCCTTGCAGCTTGATGCCCCAGTCACGTACCTTCTTTGGAAATGAAGGCGGTCTTTTGTCGGGACCTAGCTAAATGGTTGCTTACACCAATCCATTGCTCCGGTAACTGGCTGTTTTCAACTTCATCCGTAGTGAAAATGTTAGCACCTAGTTAAATAGTGTAAACAATTTAGTTTAATTAACAGTATCATGTGACTATTTATTGGGCTTAGTAATTTTCAACTACCTCTACTGATATTTAGGGATTTTGGAAAAAAATGATATATTTAAAAAATTAAAATTTTTATCCTATTGGTTTTTCTCGATATATATTATAAAAATCTATATTAAAATTTGACGATCAAAAAACGGAACTAAACGAAATAAAATAAACTATAAAATATCATGGACGAATAGATTATGAATGTTGTTATTACACATTTGCTGATATTTGTCATCGATATTACATATAATATTGCTATCTGGAGTTTTTTGTTTTTTTTTGTGACCGCCATTTCATTCTCATTATCTATGGTTAGTATTATAGTATAAGATTTGATGCGTTCTCAAAAATAATAGTCGATAAAGTAAGAGGATCGCGGGATTAATTTAAATTAATCAAGATTTTATGTTAACTTTGGGGATAGCAAATAAAATAATCATACAAAAAAAAAATCGATTTCGATATTCATCATTAAACAGGAGTAGTCAGTTTATAAGTTATACAGTATGAGTGTTTGTGAGGTGGTGTGAGGAATGGACTTTTGAAATTAAAAAAAAAACTCGTAAACCAAATCCTTTTTCACAAATATGCTCTATATATTGCCGAATTGGCTAGAAACAGATTTCAATATTTACATGATAATCTCCCTAATAATCCAAAAACACTTGTTTCTAACCTTACTTTCTCTTCAATATCTGACATTCCTAGGATGATGGCTTCGAGACCAACTACAGTCTAGAAAAGTCATTGTAGTTCTAACTTAATAGATTCACCACAATACTGTATCATGCCATTGTAATATCACTCACATAACATTCACTAGATGTATTTTTATTTAATCCAGTTGTAATATTTCAATAAATAAATATTTTAAAAAATTTTTAAATAATCATGTTACTCAACTCAAATAAATTTTCAAATGCCGTGGATTACTCTTTTACGTTAATAAATTGCGCTAGTTTAAACCATGAGAGAAAAACGCCGGAAACCAGTGGTGGATATAAAGATTTATAGGAGTCTTATTAATCCCAAGTGTGCTCTTCATCTTGCCACGTCTCAAACATTTCACTCTAAAAAGAAACTCGGCAAGAAAGTAATAATAAATTTATTTTCAATTTATCTTATTTATTCAACAACTCTTCCCAACTTTATTTATCATTAATTTTAGTTTGTTTTCTATTTCTACTTCTACATATTCAACAATGTATAAGAATCCTTTTTTTTCTTACCTCCTTTATTAAACAGATAAGTAACAGATAATTATATATGTATATATATATATTTATTTAAACGAGTTTAGTGCCCTTCCTTTGCCACATGGCATTATAAGGGGTTGGGCTGGGTCCGCTGAAGACGGGGGTTACAATATCGCCCCAGGAGCTGCTGGTCGGGGGGTACAAAGAACGGGGAAGGCCGCTCCACTGGGGAAATTTTACTCCCTACTACCTTTTTTGTTCCTTTTAACTACCCTTTTTTATTTCTGACTTACGGGAAGAGAGGGAGGTTATCTATAGGTTATCAACCTATTCATTCTTGGGTGGGGGAGTAAAATTTTCAATCCGTGGAGCCGCCACATAAAAAATGTTAACCCTCTTAGCTGGAGTTGTGATGTTGCTGAAGTGACGCCATTGCTCCATCGGCCACGAACGGTCAGATAAAAATATTTATAATTTGGGCTAAAAAATTTTTATAAATAGATTTTTATTTCTAATAATTCTCTAGTTTTAATAATTTTCTTTTCCCATAACTCTCGTGAGTTTCTCGTATCTGATTTATTAAGAGTGACCTAACAATCTATCATTATATTATGTTCTAGAATGTTTTCACGACATAAATTAAAATTAATTTTTTTTTTCTTAATATCCAAAAAATGAATTTAGGATTTTTCATATGACTATGGAATATGGAAAAGACGTTAAAACAACCAACACAATAAGTTTTTTAAAGTATGTATACTGCTCATTTAAAAATTCAGCCGAAATCATTAAAAATTTAAATTTAGTAATATTTTTTTGGTTTTTATAATTTGTGTAAACTAGTCATACAACATATGTAGGTATCGAAATAAAAAAATGACAATAAGCTATATCATTGAGAAATGCCTATACTACACATCACATATCAATTGTATGATACATGACATACCAGCACTCTTTTGCAACAATAATAAAACAGCAAAATTAGTACTTCAATTTTTTTTAAATGACACAATATACTTTCGCAAAAATGAAATCGAATAAAAAAAATTAAATAAATATATGTTTAAGTAAATAATAAATGGCGTTGATCAGCGACGAGTTATACTGTTAATAATATGAACAATTATAAAAAAAATATTTGTTTACCTTTTGTCATTGTAATTAAAAATTTTCATGTTTTATATAAGTTCCCTATGTAACCGATCTAGCCCGAATCAGATATCACTCCTTCCATTATAAACTCTCTAACCACTCAAACCCCCTAGTTTCTAATCTTGCATTCTCTTCCATTCCTGACAATCCTCCGAGGCGCCTGAAAAGAAGATAGCCACGACACCAGCTAATGTAAAATGTCATTAGAGTGCTACCAATGGGTAGTTTCTCTACACGCCTGTAACACTCCAATTTAACTTAGATCAGATTTACTAAATGTATTATAATGTATAGTTGTAAATAGCAATAAATAAATATTAAAAAAAAATGTTTTATATAAAATTTACTGAAGTGAAGAATATGCGTTTTGCTGATAAACCCTTTGTTTCTTTTTGACACATTGAGTACCTAAATATGAAAATCTACTTCTCTTATCTCATTCTGAAAGTAATAACCAACAAATATAGTATATTATGTTTTATGAAGTTTTTTTTAATATAAGTTAATATTACAACTAATGGATTAATTTTTTTTATTTTTTTTTACGATATTTAACGACTAGTGAATGTACCATTGATTGTTGCCTGACGCAAGACTTCCCAGGTCATGATCTGTACCAAAGAACAAAGAAAGAATTGGTTATAAATTATCGTTAAATAATTATGGCATGAAACCAAGGCGAAATCCAACGAGAACCCTGCCCGCGTTACATGTGGCCATACATTCACTGATATAAAGTGTGGCGAGAAACCTTGACTCATGGTTTCCGCGTGAGTTATAGCGCTCCCACATTAGGGAAATTGCTTCTCATCTTCCCTTTCAGTGGCAAATCACGTTGGGCCATTTTTCCTTTTCTTTTGGATTGTAATAAGGGATGAGAAATACTCTTCAAACAGTAGAAATCCTTTGTAGTAAGACTATCCTTAGAAGAAGTCTAAATAAATTCATACTGTGTAAAATTATATAAATTATACGGAATTTATATATCCCAATAATGAAATTTTAGGTGTTACAATTATATTTAAGATATTTTTATTTCGAATATATTTAATTTTGAAAGCAGAAATATATTTTTTCCTACATATATAAGGCTTATAAACTGATGTCACCACTGTGCAAAACAAGCCTGATTTTTGTAGGTTACAATAAATATTTAGTTGTATACTTGTATTTTACTTTATACAAAGATAAATGAGCCGTTTATTTTGAAAGTGGCGTAAGTCCATTTATGTTAAATCGAGATATAGAAGGGTTTGGATGGGATTAATTTTCACTAATAAAAAATCGTTTACCACACTTCCATTCGGTCTGTTTACGTGCATTTTCTTTTTCCAAAATGCTCCATTTCGCCATGGGAAGGTTGAAAGATAATGAAATCCCCGAATTCCCGAAGAAAAAATATTTTGAAGAATATTGAGAGTTTAATATAATAAAATGAATTAGTTGACTTTTTTTAATTCCTAAAAAATATTTTACCAATTTGATATGCAATTAGTCTCAGTTGTTTGGATATAGTACTAATATTGTACCATAGTGAGAGTTTTTGTTTCAAAACTATACATAATACTAAGTCTTAATGTTACTTATTATTATTATCTTTACTTAAACCAGTGCAAAGTATGGTGTAGATTCGTTGAGTAATGTTGATGCTAGTGATATTTTCGTAAGAAAATTATGATTGCAACTTTATAGCATCTATTGGTTAGTTTATGTTACCAAAATATAATAATAAAATAATGCAAAATGTTTAATTTTAACTAAAAAATATAATGAACTTTAAGAAACTATCGATTATATTCATTAAATATAAGCCTAAAAATTTACAGCTTATACTGCTGGTACCAAACGATATGCCTTTTATTTCAACCTTTCTTTCATGAGTTGCTAAGAACGAATGTCATCGAATATATTGGATTAATTTATGTCACCAAATCATAATAATAAAGTATATGTGTATGTTTAATTTAACTAAATACATAAATTTTTAACAAACTGTCAATTGGGTTTATTAATCATTCATTAAATCTATATACACAGTGTAGCATTGCCTGGTCAGCTAGTACTATATAAAATATTAATTATCATGATTAATCATTATGAATGAATCGATTAAATGTGGGAGAAAAAAATTGCCCGTTATTTAGAAACTATAGTTTAATATATTAGAAAAAAGTCCGCTAAAGGTGAAAGATCCGAGTTTCAACTTTGTGGTAATTTGGTCCGAACAGGAACGGAAAAAAGGGCCTGTGAGAGTTGCTAGGGTTTTTGTTACCTAAAAACAGTAAAATTAAAACAGGGTCAAGGATATTAAGTTCAGGATGTGCTTATTTTAACTCAGTTTGAGGTGGCCAACCCGTGAACTTAAGCACTTAGCTGCATCTGCTCCTATCTCTTTCCGGACCTTTTTATCCCATAATTCAACCACACGGTCCATTTCTTGGACCACTCTCCACCGTCATCATGCTGTGATAATTCCTGTAATGATTTACCCTCTTCCTACTTTGTCACCAATATTTTGTATACTTGAAGACTTGTAATGATTTTAAATCATAAAAAAAAAAAAAATATATTAGTATTTATATCTTTTGGTTGAATGGGAATTCATTAGAACGCAACGAAGTTATTTGCAGCGCTCATTTTATTAATTATTTGTAAATAAATGTATTTAGTCGAATTATCTTTAATTTGAATTATAAAATTTAAGTAATCGAATAGCAAGAAGATCCTATTTCCCAATATTCTTAAATTCTTGATGATAAATAATGTGACCAAAAATAAATATAAATAGTCATAAATTATATTACACAATATAGTTTAGAATACTAAACATTTAAAAACCAAACAATTTAAAGAAGTGTTTATATTCAACTATCCAACATTGTCATGAAACAAAGATATGTTTAACTTTTTTGAATCTCCGAAATGTTACCGTTAATCTTTAACAATATGTCAGACACAAAAACAAAGTGTAACTACAATTTTAATACACATACACACTTCAAATAAAAGTATTTTTTAAACTGAACCGTAAAAATAAATTTCATACAGTACCTCAATAAATTTCTAACAATACCTTCCTATTGTTTATTGGCTGAGAACCAGACAACAGAAGTTTATGATGTTGAATCTTTTACTGCTGGTATACTCTATATTTGTTTAGCTTGTTTGTTAAAATATCATATTGTATCTGTAGTCTGGCATGACGTTAATTTACGGTTTTTAGTCCTGTTGATTTCGGCACTGGTGAAACATTGATAGGATAGTGAATAGCCGTTATGGTGGCCTCACGGAATAAAAACTCGACCTTCCCACTCCAGTCAGGGTAGGGTGGTAGCCTGTAGGGGTAGTTAAGGGTTACAGCAACTATAGATACCCCAGAGACTTTCACGCTATAATTAAAAGGTATTTCTAAGATAAAAGAGTTATTTGGAAAACGAATTATGAAAATGAAGCTTCTAAAGATAAAGTGTATCTCCAACAACTGTGTTAGGTAAACCTTTATTAATAAAGCTCGATAGAAGTTGGTTTTCTACGAATTGCTTTTGGAATTTTTGCGTTTATTATATTTTTTTTTATAATATAAACAAACATTATTTGATTAGATGTTTAAACGGTTGCTGTATTGAAATAGATTGGATGTCTCCAACCTGCTATTACTATTGATAAATCAAGCGGTGATTGAACAATCAACCACTAGCTTGTCAATTAAGGTTCAAAGTGACTAATGACCAAGTAATTGTGACTGATAAGGCAATTAGTTGTTAGTTGTTTACTCAAATTCGAACAAAATATATCTCAAATTCATGTTATATATGTTTATTTTTAAATGGTTTACTTTTTTTTAAATTTATTTTTTATTTATTTATTGATATTTACAACTGTATAAAAAATACAACAAGTAAATTTGATCATAATGACATAATGATATGATACAGGATGTAGAGAAATTACCCAGTAGTAGAACTCTAAAAACAGTTTACAATGTAACGTCACGAGGCCATCTTCTTTTCAGGCGCCACGAGGATTGGCAGGAATGGAAGAGGTAGCAAGGTTAGAAACTAGTGGGTTTGGGTGGTTAGAGAGTTTATTATGGAAGGAATAATATCGGGTTCGGGCTAGATCGTTTACATAAGGAACATTTAGGTCTTTATGGATGGTTTTATTAGTAACAAAATAAGGAGCATTGAGGATTTTACAAAGGATTTTGGATTATAAAGATTGGATACGAGAGGAATTCGAAGGCTTAGTGGAGCCCCAAAGCTCAACTCCGTATGTCCAGATGGGCCTGATTATTGTCATGTAGATCAGTCTTTTGAAATGAGTTGGAAGTTTAGACCGTTTGTCTAGTAAGTGCTGTAATAGTCGGAATCTGCGTGCAGTTTCCTGTCTTTTCAGTCTTGTGTGAGGATTCCAGGTTAGTCGTTTGTCAAGATGTAGTCCAAGATAACGAATCTGTTCTACAGGGGTAAGAGCCACATTATTAAAGTATACTGTAGGGCAGTCGGCAGGTTTACGACGAAGAGTAAATGTGATTTGTTGGGATTTATTTTTATACTCCAATTTCAACTGATTTACTAAAAATAAGTTTAAAACTGTTTCCTCATTGTTCAAACTGATGTATAATTGACTGGTTTTATATAAATTTGGGTTAACATATTATCATGTTAACATAACATAAAACACTGTTTTCCAAAAAAAAAAAAAAAAAAAAAAAAGCAACTTTTTCTTCAAACTTTAAAGCAACAAAGTGTCGTGCACTTTCTTAACCGATAAGTAAAATATGAAATGTTGACAATGTATAAAATTATTACAAGATACTCGCCAAATCTTTTTCAATTAATTTATTATAACCTTTGAAATGACCATAAGCCCACCCACTCGCTAGGAAAGGTTTTTATACGCCAATAATTAAAATTAAAATTTAATTATTTTCTTTTTACTATTCCACCTTTTTCACGGAACAGCTGATATATTTTTTAATATCTTTTAATTTTAAGCAATAGTTATATTTTTTTAAAGTATTAATGATTATACGCTTTTGGTAAGAGCACGCGCACAATATTTTTATCTAGATCTAGAAAATTTTGAAACTGAAACAGAGATAAAAAATTTAAGTTTTATCAATTTTATAAAAGTTAAAAAAATAATTAGTTAATGAGGTAATCAAAGTTATTTCATCGGTGTCACTTGACTGGCCAGTAGTCTTTAATTATCGCATCAAGCGAGAACACAAGTATCTTATCAACTTTGCAGCAATATACAGCCAACCACATAAACTTTAACAAACACTATTAGCCTTTGATGAAGCCAACAATAGCTACTAAATCATTAATGATACAAGCATTAGGAGTAAGTGCTAAGTTACTGGCTCGGTATCAAATTTCCCAACACAGACGAAGTAATTATAAATGTATGTCCCTTTTAAATCTTTAACTAGATTACATAGTTATACAAATTTGATAATCTTAGATTTCAATCAGAAGACAAACATACAAAAATTTTGCTACGTGATAATGAATCGAAAATAAATGAAAGCTGCAAGGTATTTCTAGGTAGTTCGTATTCTAAAAATTTAGATATTGGGGAAGTACTCCGACATAAAAAATAAATAAAACATTCATAATTTTTCATTTTAACAAGAAAACAGATTGCTAGTAATAGGACCCTTAACGTGTTTTAAAAATAACGGAAAAGGCCACCGATTTAAAAAAAAAAAATTACACAAAAATGTTAAGTAAATAGAAAGTATCAGTAATGCATTTTATGAGGATAATAAAGTTTTACTGCTGATGTAGCCATATAAATTTTGTAATATTGCTTTCTTGTGGTTTCATGTATAGTAGATCCTTTTTACTATAAACAGAGGCAAGGACCATATGTATTATCGATTCTCGCCATGTTAATTTTATGAGTAAAGGTGTTTATAGCGCTAATTCAGTTTTCTAGACAGGTCCGGGTATTATATAAACCTGATAGTTGTAGTTGATGTTGACCACAGTACCTGCTGTTTCGAAGACCCTTAATGATTTATCTTCAGAATCATTTATGTATTTTACTGGGGATTGTTAAAATCGAATGATTAAAATTTAAAATAATAGCATTGAGTTTTATTTTTTAGATTTCTCAGAATTGTGTTGGCTAACCTAGTATTTTTTTCCTTTGGTTTGGATTTATATCCCTTAGTTCAACTTTTGAAACCATACATAACTTTACGATGGATATAGTACAAGAGCCCAAGAGGAGAAAAAAGGCAGTTATCTCACTCCAATTTTTGATTACTTTAATGAAAACCATGTATAATTACTAGTCAAAATTGATGGGTCTGCCAAGTATAGCGAGGAGGAATAAAAAATGGCGAATGTTTCAAATCGATAAAAAAAACTAATTTTTCATTCGGAGCTCTATATCTTAAAAAAGTATGAACAACACAAGAAAACCTAAGACAACGTCATTTAAAGTAGAGTAAATTTGCTAAATTATGAGCTCTAATAGAGTTATATACGCTAAATCGTTTTCGAGATATAGCTTTTTAAAAAGCAACATTTCATAAAAATGTTGTATGGGACGTACTGAAATATCAGTAGTTAGTGAATTTATTTTGAAACATTTATATCTCAAAAACCATTTGACGTACAGAAGTGTATTAGCCATCAAACTAAAGCTAGTTTAATGAGCTATAAAATAATATAATCTTGGTAGGAGTAATAGTTTACATGAAATTTGCTAAAATAAATTGATTTATAGTTGATGGGACAAATTTTCATTTGTAAAATTTATATTCATATGTGAATATCATAACAACTACTACCCCTACAAAGATAAGTGTTATAAACTACCAGGTCATTCAAAAAGTCCTGTCGTTTTTTTGGGGGAAATTATAAATAAATAAATATTTTCAAATAATCACCTTTATTCATCAAAATATCCACCGTTACAGTCGGTAACCTTCTCCCAACGAGATGGTAAAGCCCAAATTCCTTCCTTAAAAAACTGTTGATTTTTACTGCAAAAATAAGTGGTC